>NC_091850.1:50053781-50356811 GCF_037783145.1 Equus przewalskii | reverse complement strand
CACCACTCATTAAGCCGTGCTGAGGGGCCGTTCCACGTGTCACAATTAGGGGGACCTGCAACTAGAATATGCAACTGTGTACTAGGGGCTGTTGGGAGAAGAAGGAAAAATAAAATCTTCGAAAAAAAAACAAAAAGAAGAAGCAGGGCCACTGGGGCCCATTTAGTAGGTATGGGTCCCTCGCTCGCCTGCAGGAAACCTGGTTAGGACCTCAGGATGACCACGTGCAAGGGCTGGCTGACTTCTTGCCAAATGCCCATGTATCCTTGGCCTCTGCTGGGGTGCAGAAAGTAGAACTTTTGTCTTTTTTGAGGCAAGGGAGTAGGGAGCCAACACAAGCTTCTGATCAGGGAAGTGATGTTATCAAACTGGTATCAAATAGAAGAACTCGCCAGGTGCAATATGCGTCAGGGCTGCAGAGAAGGGCCTGGAATGAGATATTTGGGTGGCTGTAACAGTGGACTTCGCCACTCCTAGTTCTAGGAGGGAACTAGCTGGCCTCTCTGAAGTTTAGAAGACTCACTGTAGCGACAGATGCTGGTGTTGGGGTGACGCGTCACCAGGACTCCCAGCTCGCTGTCGGGCACAGGAGCTACACACCTGCACGTGGAGATTCGACCCTGCACAGACATCGGCTGCTGACCCCAGCTTACCTGCAGCTTCCCCTGCCGCCTGAGGGCTGCTGGCCCCAGTCTAGGCAACGGCCATGAACCTGGCTCCCATCTGCTGCCACAGGTCCCTATCCCAATGACACTGGTGTCCAGGCGCTCATCCCTTCCTGGCATTTCTAGAGATAGCTGTTCACGGAGCCCGATCTAGCTCTCGATCAATGTGAAAACAAACGCTGGCGTGCCTGCTCCCGGCTTGTCTTGACCTGGGCACCCACTCCCCTGTTAGAGATAATGAGATGGCAGGACAATAAATGGGGTCAGCAAGCTTCATTTCTTCTTTCACACGTGGATGGCAGCTCTGCTCTTCATTTTTTTCATAGAGACTTTAGCCTGGAAGAAGTCACTGCAGTAAGCAATAAGTTAGAAAAAGATCCCTAATGTTTTGATCTTGATTTGAACATCTGGCTTTTTTTGTTGTTTGTTTTTTTGTTTCATGAGGAAGAGTGTCCCTGAGCTAACATCTGTGCTAATCTTCCTCTGTTTTGTATGTGGGATGCCGCCACAGCATGGCTTGATGAGTGGTGTGTAGGTCCACAGCCAGAATCCAAACCTGCAAACCCCGGGCCACTGAAGCAGAGTGTGCAAACTTAACCACTACGCCGCCAGGCCAGCCTCTTGAAAAGTCTGTTTTGAATGTGGTCATTGGGAACAATCAGCACATCTCTCTTCTGTGAGAGAGCCTCATCTGTTCGAGTAGTTTAAGCCTTTTGTTTGCAAGAGGCTAAATTATTCTCTAGAAAAAAGACGTTTTTGGAAAGCAATGCTTTCTTATTAGTTTGTCAACTGAAGAAGATAGCTAGCATTTGTTCTGCACTGGAATGCACAGGAGCCAACAGCACTAATGCATGTGACCCCTGAAGTCATAGAGCTTGAGGCTTGTTACCATGGAGATCACCCACCTCTCACTTCGGGTGCACCTGTGACAATTAAGACTAACTGTTGCTATTGTACTTTCAGTCCTTGCATAGACATCACAGAGAATCTGTGTTCAGGAATTTACACAGTTAAGATCCGCACTGAGATAAAGTATTTCCCTGCCTGGGCCCCAGCCCTGGAGATTTCGGTTTACTTGTTCTGTGATCAGGCCTGGACACTGGAATGATAAAAAAGATTACACATCCCTGATGATAATGTGAGCTGGGTGATGAGTCTCAGGAAATTGTTCCAAAGTTTCTTCCCTCTTCTGAGACTTGGTTTGAAGACTGATTTACAAAATAATAACAGTAAGGCAATTCTGTTCGCACATACTCTCTGGGTTTCCAATTAGCTTTGGATAAGTGTGAAGTTTTCTGGTTTCGCGGGATGTTGTGTTGAGTCCTGGCACCTTTCCTTTCCCTTCCCCAGGAGGTCCCTAACTTTACTCAGCCAAGAAGCAGAGCCCCTAGAGAAGCTTCAGACCCCCAGGAGTGAACGATTTCACCAGGAGCCCTGAGGCCACGTGAGGGCCGACCCACAGGGCCTTAGTCTCCAGCACCTACGGTTTTTCAACTTGTAAACTGAATGGGTTAAACTGTGCCGCCATGAAGTTTCCTCTGAACCTGCATTCCTATCAGCAGCTTAACTGCATCCCAGTCATTAGAAATAGCATTTACAAATAGGTATCTTGTCCACCTTCTCCGACACATGCCAAGTCTGAATTTCCTTGAACGGGGCTGGCCTGTGACTCGATCGAGCCGTTGAAATATGAACAGAAGTGAAATCCACACCTGCAGAGTAGAAGCTTTAAGAGCCAGGGCACATTTTAACACATTCTCGCTTACCTGCTGTGCAATTGTGGTGACCCGTGCTGAGATGGACACTGAATGATTATCCTGGACAAAGGAGCTTCGCCAACTCACGTTGTATAAACCAGAAACAAACCTTAACTGTTTTAAACCACTGAGGCTTCAGAGTTGTTTGCTACTGCAGTACCACATAGTCTTCTGACTGATACAATGTATCCCAACTTCTAAAACCTCCAGAGTGACTTCTGAAATGTTCTGTGACCTACTGAGAGTGACTTAGTCAAATACGTAATGATCATGATGATGCTGATAGAGCAACCTGTTTGACTTACCAAAAAAAGATCATTTTTTTACGTGTGACAATGATAAAAACATGTTTATGACTTCATCTGGAAATTTCTGGAATTTGGCCAGGGTGACTTACAGATGTTAATGCGATCCAGAGATTTCTGATTCTGAGGCTGAAATGAACAATTATGCTCTTTAAGGATTTTGACTCGAAGTGACAGCCAGCAAGGAAGCAGTGGGAGCTCTTTGTGTAATTCAGGGATAAATGATTTGGACATCAAAGACCACAGAGCTTCATAGGAAGTCAATTTCCCCCTTTGAGATTTAATGTCATTGGATGGAACATTCTGTACCTGAGATTTGTTGTTGGCTTATACTTGTGGCAATGAACTAGGTAGATGGCATTCAGCTGAGATCGCATACACAAAATTACATGAAAAATTGAAAGATCAGGGTTCATTTAGCACAGCTGCTTGCTAATGAAGACACAGTGCTAATGAAGAAGTTTTTCCTCCAACAGGAACTTCCACTTGAGGCTGGGAAAATACAGAAAAGATTGGTAAACTAAGCCTAAGACAGGAGGAATTATTCCCAATTAAACAGCAGTGAGGCACTCACCGACCCTCAGATACTGCAGTGAAAAGCTCACTGGTTGTACGGGGAATTCAGGCTCTCTTCCTGGCTGACACCATGGACTAATTTGAATTTGAAATCACCAATGTACTTTGCCCAGTGTTCCTGTCATTTTAAAATGCAATTCCTTGTATCTCTACTCTTGGTTCACGCATTCGAAAATAGGACACTGAAATACCAAACAGTCCTCAAACTTTAGCATAACAGCATGACAGCAGCAAACACATTAAGCAAAACTGTTCTCTTTCTTGTGCTGAAGATGCTAAAATACTGTTACCTGCCAGAATGAAAGCAGGGCTGTAACTTGTCTGATACACTCAACAGTGTGTACTTGCTTTATAGAAATACACGGTAAAATTGAAGGAAAAGTCATCTGGTTTGGATATTCCCAAGGGAACCTTCAGGAATAAGTACAAGATAAAAAGTAACAAGATGACAATCACTGGGGCTGTTATATTTGAGGCAGAAGTGTGCAATACAGAGAGGCAGCTGAGCCAACGCGGGGATACTGGCCAGACATGAAAGACTGAAGCACCAAGCACAGCTGATTCCAGAGTCTCACGCTTCAGTGGATGAACTGATTCCACACATTCATTGGGATTAGGTTTTTATTCAAACAAGAATCTGCTGGAATATTTTGATGAAAGTTTATGTCAAAGACTTTTTTATAGACCTCAAACATTAGCTCATGTGTAGTTTTGCATGTGGCATTCTCCTGTCACAGCAGCAGTGTCAATGACATTTTGGATACTGACAGTCAGCCCATTTATCATGGTATTTATTGTGTGCCTCTGTACTCAAACTGAGGATACAAAAATAAACAAGGCCAAGGCCTGTTTTTCAAGGAGACACATCTGAGTGGCCCCTGAGGCTTATATTCCTCTTTCTGTTGGAGCCAAGCACAAAGGTAACTTAGCTGGTCAATGTTTTCAATAGAACAGGCTGACATCAGCCACTGCCCAACCTTCCTAACAAGGCCACCTGTCACATCAGGGAGGGTCCATTGGTAACAGTCACACAGGTGTTCCCTGCTCCCTGACGCCACAAATATGCAGAGCATGAGAGGACCAGGGACACTCTACACCAGCAGGTTGGCCGTGGGGTGTGGAGACGAAGCTGTGAGATAGTGAGAGTTCAAGAGTGTGTTACCTTCTACCTCTGTGCTTCTAAGTTTTCCTAGTGACCCCATGTTCTACCTGCACCCCATGCTAGTGGTGTCTGAAAACAACCCCTATGCACAGCTCAGGAGGGGCACAGACAAGTAACAACCACCCGGGTAGAGTTAAATTGACATGAAAACAGCGATCTGCTGCACTGCAGAAGAACGAGCACTAATTCTATCTGCAGTCTATGGAACGGTTTCATAGAGGATGAGGTCACAGTTGGGCCCTAAAGGCCGAGCCGGATTTGGATAGAGGCGGGGAGATGAAGGCATTCAAGGCGAAGGCAGGGCTTTGGAAAGGGAGCAGTGCTTGGGTGGTAAGTCCTGCAGGGCTTGGATGTGTGTGCTCTCAGCTCTCAGCGGATCGAGTCTTCCCAGAGGACAAAGGGCACTTGGAGTAAAAGCTGCATTAGGTTATGCAACAGCCCTCCTGGGAATCACCACATTAGTAGGACAGTTACCACCAGGAAATCATAGAACATAGAGCTGAAATGGATCTGAGATGTGTTAGAATATTTTTCTCCATTCATACTGATTTTCCACCTCTCCTTCATGGCACTGCTTCCTCTAAAGAGAAGACTTCAGCTCGTATATGCAGCACACACATAATGTTATTAAATACTCATTTACTTCAGAAGGATGCTTTTTACTAAATGTTCCTCATAATTTTTGGTTAGCATTTGATGGTATTGGATAGGTGCCACTTCTTCTCTTCTAGCACCTGGCTTGGTGTTTTTTCTTCTGAAAGATCTGGGTTTGCATTTATTGCTAGAATAGGTTCAAAGCTGTCCATTTCAAAGGAGAAAAGATCAGTCCCCTTTAAAATTTCCGAGAAAACACCTGTGTTCAAATGCCAACTATATAATAATAATGTGACATTCTATAAAAATTGTCATTTTCTAGTAAGGCTTTCTGATATCACTTTAGCAGAATAAATTCTGGGGGAAAAAACTAGAAAGGTCACCCAACTGCTTCTTTATATATTTCTTCTCAAAAACATATAACACCATTGATCTAAGGGAGGATTTTTAATTCAACTAAAAATTCCCTTGGACTGTTGAACAAAGGTTTTAAAGATTTGAGGTTAGGTCAAAATTATAAACTTATTAATGCAACTCAACTTGAAATACCCTAGCTTCTGCTGATGGAACATGAATTGGTAAAAAGGGCAGGTTTTCACACTGAATTAAACGTGAGTTAATACCTTTTATCCATCCTCTCATTCCAACCGCCTTCTTTTCTTAACATGCAGTTCACACTGACTTTCTCAAAGAACTGTCCCCAGCAGCTAGAAGAAGTCACGGGAGCATGATGCGATGAACTCTGAATTGCTGCAGGGACATGCCAACCCAGAAATCCGTATCTAGCTAAACCCCAATCCAGACGGCAAATGAAGACATGCTTAGTCAAACGAAAACAGATAAAATTTTTTGCAAGTAGATCTTCTCTACAAGATACGTCAAGGTAATTTGTTCAGGTTGAAGGAAATAATACCACATAGAAACCTGTGTCTACATAAAGGAATGAGAGCCCTGGAAGTGCTAAGCCTACGGGTAAATAAGAGATATTTTTTTGAAATGTACTTAAAATACAATTAACAGTTACAAAGCAATTCTGAAGCATTTTTGTCTTAGAACACCTTTAGAGTCTTAAAAATTATTGAGAACCTAAGAAAGCTTCATGTCAGTTATACATACCAACGTTTACTATGTTAGAAATTAAAACTGACATATACTTATTAATAGATATTAATGAGAATATTGATTGATTTGTTTTAAAGTATTAATAAACCCATCCTATATTAAAAAATATCTTTTTAAGAAAAATGAGTACACTTTTCCAAAAGAGAAAAGAAAATAGTCAACAGGGTAGCACTGTTTTATGTTTTTACAAATCTCTTTAATGTCTAACTTAAGAAAAGACAGCTGGGGCCAGCCCTGTGGCCAAGTGGTTAAGTTCACGCACTCTGCTTCGGCAGCCCAGGGTTTCACCAGTTCGGATCCTGGGCACAGACATGACAACGCTCATCAGGCCACGTTGAGGCAGCGTCCCACATAGCAGAGCCAGAAGGACCAACAACTAGAATATACAACTATGTACTGGGGGACTTTGGGGAAAAGAAGAAGAAGAAAAAAAAAACAGAAGAAGAAGATTGGCAACAGATGTTAGCTCAGGTGCCAATTTAAAAAAAAAAAAAAGAAAATACAGCTAAAGTATCATGTCTGCCTTCACATTCAATATGTTGAAATATCACACACAACGTAGCCTTTAATTTAGAAGTAGCCCATGACAATACAAACATATACACTGTAAACCATAGAGCAATTATGAAAAATAAATAAATGAAACAGATTTAGCAAATAGTTCTAAAGCGGAGATAAAATAGAATATCAGAAATTAATCACTTACTCTCAAAGATGACAGGAGAAGAAGAAAGTAAGAACATGGATGTGCAGGACAGAAAGCACACGGTGAGAAGGTGCACAGAACCCCAACAATATCGGAAAGTACGTTAAATGTAAGAAGTTCGCAATCAATGACTTAAGCTTCCATCTTAAGAAGCTAGCAAAAGTAACCAAAACAAGTATACTGAGGAAATAATGAAGAGTTGAAACAACAAAACAGAGAAACAGTAGAGAAAAACAATAAAACCAAAAGCTGGATCTTAGAATATATCGATAAAATTCTAACTACACTAATGAAGGAAAAAAGGAAAGGGAAAGTCAACATCACCACTGAACGAGCCTGCTCAGGCTGCTGTAGCAAAGTGCCACAGGCTGGGTAGCTTAAACAACAGACGTTTATTTTCTCCCGGTTTAGGATGCTAGAAGCGCAAGATCAAGGTGTCATCAGGGTTACTTGCTGGTGAGGCCTCTCTGCCTGACTTACAGATGGCCCCCTTCTGACTGTGTGCTCACATGGCCTGGTGTGTGTGTGCAGAGAGAGAGGGCGAGATCTCTGGTCTCTCATCCTCTTCTTAAAAGGATTAGGGCCCCACTCTTATGACCTCATTTAACCTTAATTACCTAGATATAGGCTCTATTTCCAGATACAGCCACATTGCAGGTTAAGACTTCAGTATATGAATTTTGGGGATACACGATTCAGTTCATAGCAATCATCATCCGAAATAAAAGGAGCATGATTAGAGTTCCTGAAGACATTAGAAGGATGTGAGATAATATTATGAACAAATTTATGCCAAAAAAGGCAACCCAAGTAAGTAGATACATTTCTCAAAAGTCAAAAATAAAAGTGACACAAAAAGAAGTCAAATATTTGAATAGCCGTGTTTCTATTAAAGAAATTGAATTTGTAATTAAAAGTTTTTTACAAAACACAGCCACCTCAGGTGGCCTCACTGGTGAAGTCTACCAAGTATTTAAGAAAAAAAAATTACTCAATATTTTTAACAAACATTTTAAAAATGGGGCATTGCCCCATTACCAAAACCAGACAAAGATAAGGTAAGTAAGTAAAACTATTATTCTCAAGAACACGTATATGAAATCCTTCACAAAATATTATTGTTTAGCAAAACAAAGTTATATATGAAAAGCTTAATACATAATGGCCAAATGAAGTTATTCCTGGAAATGTGAAGTTAATTTACCAATCAAAACCAATTATTTAAATTTTCCATATTGAGAGAATATAGAAGAAAACTTATGTGATCATCTCAATAGAGGCAGAAAAAAATTTGTCCGAATTCAACAGCTATTCAGGATTTTACAAGTCTCTCAGAAAACTAGAGTTAGAGGGAAACTATCTCAACTTAATAAATGTCATTTACAAGAACAAAAAACCAAAAAACCTTTACACATAACACATAATTGTAAAAGAGTAAATACTTCCTCTCTAAGTTTGAGAGTAAGTCAAGTATGTCTGTTCTCACCAGTTCTATTAAACACTATATTGGAGATCCCAGTCATTGAAATATGCAAAGAAAATAAATTCTTAAAATACAGAGTAAAGAGGAGGAAATAAAACCATCCTTATTCAAAGAGCACCTGGACTCATCACATAGAAGATCCTAGGGTATTTACATAAAACCCAGCAGAGTCCATAAGTGACGCTGGCAGAGTCACAGGATTCAACATCCAAAATAAATACAAAGTATGCAAAAATAAATTATGTATATACATATAGATATATAAATGAACACCTGAAAAAGAAATGAGCCAAAATCATTCACAATTACATCAAAAACATGAAACAGTTAAAGACAAATTTAATAAAAATATTCAAGACCTACACACTACAAACTATACATCACTGCTGAGAGAAATTAAAGCCCTGTATAGACGAAAAGATATATTTTTTTACTGGATTGGAAAGTTCAATAGTATCAAGATGTTGATTCTCCTTGAAGCAATCTATGGATTCAAGGTAATTCCAGATCAAATTCTAGGAGGTTTCTAAGGAAATGTGACAAGCTATTTCTCAAACGTATGCAGAAATGCATGTAAATTCCAACATCCAAGCGGTTTTGAAGAAGGACTACCAAACTGAGCAACGCACACTGCTTTGCTTCCAGATTATGATGGACCCAAAAGGGATGAAATACGGGTCAGGATCAGGGTGGATGAGCCCACAGTCAGCTTCATTTTAGCTACAAGCCTGTAGAAATTGTGAACTTTTTAAATTATGATTCCAGAATTCAGGATTCAGTCGCTGATAGACTGCAGATTGTAAGGGATTGCCACTATAGCTCCATGACTCACTTCTGCTCCAGGTAACTCTAGGAACAGCGGGGAACAGAATGGCAGACTCAGCACACCCCCATTCAGAGACCTCGGCAGCCTGGGACACTTGTGGGCTTCGAACCAGTTACACATCCTTTTGCTTTAATTTGCTAATCTCTAATACCTGCCACTGTTATCTTCTTTTCAAAATGTTCTTAATTCTAAATATTTTCCTTTAAAATTTGCAAAGGCATGTTTAATGAATATACAACCAAAGGAAACTGTAGAGGAAGAAAGCAGGATCTGAGCTCTGAATAATAAGAAAAAAATACTTAGTGCAATTTTCCTAAAGTCGTGAGTGGAAATATAGGCAAACATGAGATGAATGTTGCATGAATATTTAGGAGCGGTTTTGGACTTATCTACAGTGGTAAAAATCAAAATAGCAGTTGCCTTCAGGAGGATGCTGAGTAGAAGGGGCACTTGGGAGCCCTCAGGGGCCCGGAAACATTCTCTAGTCACACGTGTGTGTAAATATGCAGAATTAATTGGCCTGTACATTTAAGATTACTACATTTCACTTTATCCATGTTTCCCTCAGTAAGAGTCCAAGAGAAAGTTTGGGAGCATTTATCTTGCTAGATGTACAAAAATTAAAAAATTAAATTTGGAAATATTTTAATTGTCCTGTAAGAATCGCTCCCCTTTAAATAGATCTGAAGCAAACTGGGGCAGGGAGCAGGCAGGCTGTGTTTTATCACACAGCTCAGTGGGCGTGTGGGATCCAATTTAATGAGAAGGGAAATGAAGTCCTCTGCCATCAATGTCAATGCAAGTACCCACCACCCAGGCCTGAGTTTGGCAGAAAGGCAGAGCAATCGCCTGCTGACTCTACAAGCAGCAGGCCCACAAGCGCGCTGTGCTGGTCTTTATCTATGACAGATACACAGAAGTGCAGAAGACAGCACTTACCACCGGCATCCCACAGGCAGGCTGTGTTGCCAGCAGATTTTTAATTACCAGGATCACCATGGATCGTGGAACCACTTGGAGACTAGTTCCCTTTCTGAGAATTGATACCCATCAATCTTTCACCATTGACTGTTGCTGAAGTCAAAAGAAATACGAAAGTAGCAGCAAATTAAGGGACACCCAAACCTGAACCATTTCAGGCTCCCTCTATACAAGTGGGTTTGTTTGTTCTCCTTATAAGGCAAGAAAATAAGGGATTTTTAACTAAGTGAGTAGACCTGCACGTTATTATAGATTACAACGACTAACTCAGGGATACACTATTTTGTTGGTGCAGTGTACAGTACAGAAGTGCTGGGCTGTGCAAACCGAAGGTTCTGCAAGGAAGTAGGGTAAAATATTCTGAGTGAGCAATTTACAACTATTTCAAGTAAGACAAGCAAAATGTTTCAGGGAGGAGTGGATGAACCTGATATCTCAGTGACTCAGCATAAAAGAAAATTTTTCCTTCCTCCTGTAAAGTACGATGGCATTTTCAGCTTCGTGTGGTCATTCAGAAGTCCATGCCATTAGAAGCTTGGCCATGTGCAACACCTGGCTCCCCAAGTCACCCTGAACTTGACAACCTCCCAGCTGATGGGGCTGTAGGGAGAGAGAGTGGAGGGTCTGTCTAGAAGCTTTTAAGGGTTAGGCCTAGAAGAAGCATAAATTACATCTGCCCACATCCAATTTGCTAGAAGTCAGTGGCCCCATTTACACAAAAAGGGGCCAGCAAAAATAGCTACGTTATGGAAGAGACGCATGAGTCCTCGGTGGCCAGAGGGCTATCTCCACCTCAGATACCAAAGTACTATTTGAAATTATTTTCAAGACCATTAATGCAGTAAGTTACTTTCACGGATCCAAACTAAAAAATTCTTGCTCTGGACATCAAAATATCCAAAATCATTAGATTAGATTATCCAAAATAACCTGCTAGAAAGACTTGCCTTTGGGGTGAAATAATATCCTCTTTTCAGGAAAGAGCAATAAGCAAAATTTAATTGGATGTGACTATATATGTTGAGGAAAGGGAGTAGAGGCCAATATTTTCTCATTAGGGAGATTTCTTAGTGAGGATATGACTAACTAATTTCCTTATTAGGGCATGTGAGCAGAAATTTTAAAATTATATACAAAATCTATTTTTAAGTAGCTGTCTTATTGAAACTCAATATCAAAAATTGTACAAATCATAAGTGCACAGTGAATTTTCACAAGAACACCCATTTGAAACCAGCACCCAGACCAAGATGAAGAACACGGCCAGCGACCCCCAAGCTCTCTTCTGCCGCACACCAATCACACTGCCAAATAAAGTTAACTGCTCCCTTGGCTTCTAGTATTTCACCCCAGTTTTATCTGATTTTGAACATTATATAAATGGCATCATACAGCGTATACTCTTTTATCTAATTTCTTTTCCTCAACATTGCATTTGCGAGACTCGTTCATGCTGATGCATTTAGCAGTCGAGCACACGGTTTGTTGTTGAATAATATTCCATTGCTACTTCTGAGACATTATTAGTTCCCAGGAGTTTGTACACAGCCTTCTTTTTCTTTTAACTCTGAACATTTCTAGCATTTCTCTGGATTTTTCTCATCAATTTCCCCATAGTGCTGTACTCTCACACATTTACCTCAGCCTAGACCCCCTGCTAATAACAACACCTGCCTTTACTGAGTAGGTAGTAAGTGTAGAGCCTGGGATATGAAGATTGCTCAGCGTAAGTTCCATCTGCTGCATCCCTCAGCCTCCTTTGCAGTTCGCTGGGCCCATCTTCCTGGATTTCAGCCAATGGCATGTATGTCTAAGTGATGTGTGAGACTTACAAGAATGGCCCATAGGAACCTCTCACATTTGATCCTCCTTGCTCTTTTCTCCCCATCACCAAGCATGGGCACCTTGGACATCACATACTCAAGACGATGGAGGCACAAGGTGGAAGGGGGCTGGACTCCTGAACCATTGCTTGAAGGAGGGCCTCCTGCCAATCATGAACACTAGTATGGGACGCATGAGTGAGAAATAGCCTTCTATTCATGCTTGGGATATTATACCCATGCGCTTTTGTTTGCAACAGCAGCTAGAGTGGCTCTAACTAGTACACCTGCTGCAGGTGCACACAGGCAGCTGCCCACTGACAGTTCCCTTATAGTTTTCACAGGCTCCTCAAGCTTGGCAGGTCAAGAACTGAACCTGTTTCTCTTTCCCCACTCCGAATCTATTCCACTTGCTCCCATCTGTGTCTACAATCCACCACATATCTGGAAGTCAGCCAGGAACCACCATACCCTCAAAGTTTTGAGTACCCTCAATCCCACCATTTTAATAGATTCTTCCTCTCAAATATCTCTTGTCCCCTTCTCGTTCCGACATTCCTCATCATCATTGCCTAGGTTGGGTCCTATTATCTCTCATCTAAATCTCTTTGATATTTCTGCTTTCTGATTGTATTAGTCAGAGTTCTCCAGATGAACAGAACAGGATTTATAGATATATGAGAGATGGATTATGAGAATTAGCTCACGTGACTCAAGCTGGAGAACTGGGAAAGCCAGTGGCATAATTCAGTCTGAGGCTGAAGGCCTGAGAAGTATGTGTGCCTGGGGTTGGGGGGGTTGGGGGTGAGGTGGGGGCAACTGGTGCAAGTCCTGGAGTCAGAAAGCCTGAGAGCCAGGAGCTCCAGATATCTGAGGACAGGGAAGATGGACATCCCAGCTCAAGAAGAGAGCAAGAATCTGCCCTTCCTCCTCCCTTTTGCTCTATTTAGGCCCTCAAGGGATTGCAAGATGCCAACCCACCCTGCTGAGGGCAGACCTTCCTTACTCAGTCTACTGATTGAAATGCTAATCTCTTCCTGAAACACCCTCACAGACACACCCACAAATTATGTGCTACCAGCTCTCTGGGCATTCCTTAGCCAAGTCAAGTTGATACGTAAAATTAACCACCATACTGTCTGTCAGAATACCCTTCCTATAATAAAAATCATAAAAATCATTCCAAACCTCAAAGTCTTTCAATGATCCTTAATTTCAGAAGAAAAAAAAAAGGCCAAACATATAAGGCTTCTTACGGTCTATGATAACTCCAGGTCCATCTCCTGACATTTTCCCCAGCCACCAACTGTGACTGTCCCTTCCCCTCCGTGATGACCCACTGACCCCATCTTGTGGTTTCCCTATGCTAATGGACATCCTCTGACATGTCAGGATGTGCACCGCCTGGAGGCTTCCTTATTCCACGTTCTCTGCTTGGCATACTCAGCATCAGTTTGTGAACTTCTGGGGAAAGCTACCCATTACAACGATCTCCCTTCCTTAGAGGGGAGCAAGGGTCATTAAAATCATCTGCTTCCTATTTCAAAAGCATTTCTCCTCTCCCTATCTCTCTCTCCCTTTCACATGCTGTTTTCCTTGGCATATCCACTTTTCTAGGTATTCCCAATCCTGGAGTCCCGTTCAGCTTCACCTCCCTTTAGATTCATATCCAAGCTTTTGAAGCCACTGTTCCAAATGTGAAGTTCCATCTTCCCTCCATTAACACCTCAGTTCTCAGCAAAGTGGGGCTTCTGTGTCTCTTTCATGCTCAAATATTTCCTTCGATTTCCTAACATAGAACAAAACAAAAGAAAAAACCACTTTCGATCCTCACCACTTCTTACCTCCTTTTTCCTCTTCAACACTCTTCACGTACATCTTCAATGTAACATTCAAGACGAACTCCATCCTGAACTCATTTCCCCACTGTTGTCTGAGAACCCTCTAGATTCGTTTGGAACTCATGTGAAAGCTTCACTTCTCTGGCCAGCCCCTCCCTAACGGGCTTTCTCACCAGCCCTGTCCCTGATGCTCTGGGCTTCTGCTTTACCAAAGGGGTTTGCCTAGATGTCCTCATGCCACTCCCAAGGACTTCTGACAGCACCAGTGCGATGAGGATTGAAAATCAATACCACAGCTCTCCACTGGACTCCAGTCGCCACCTTGATTTCCTCAGGTGCCTAAATCTCATCAGATTCCAAACGAAACCCACTTTCTCTATCTGCAAATGACCTTCTCCACCTCCCACTCAATTTTTCAAGCTGTGAGGCTTAAAGCCTTCTTTAGTCCTTCTTTTTCCTCCCCTCCCCCAAATTCCTCTACCTCCAAAATCTCCCTTGTGTCCTTCCACCTCCACTCCTCACCATGTGAGCCTCTGCCCTGGTTGCCGCTCTCCCAGACTGCTATGTTTATGCCCCTTCAGTTTCTGAGCAGCTGTGGGAAACCAGCTCAGCCCCAGCTCAGATAACTCCTGAGAGGCCCTTTTATCCATCGTTTCTTTGTATAACTGTAGCATTTGATTACCATCCTTGTTATAGATTTCTTTACTATAAGTAATGACATACCGATCTGTTTTTCCTTCTAGAATATGATCTCCTGAAAATTAAGGATACCAGGTTATTCACTTTGCATTCCCAGGGTCTAGCATAGTGCCTAGAATGTGGTAAATTCTGTGTCAACATTTGGCTTTTATCCCTATTGGGCACTTACATTCTATTTTGTGTTATACTTCCATGTTGGAAGTATACTAGTTGGAAGATACTATTAAAGGAAAGCCAGGAAAACTTGTATGATGTCATTACCAACTTGGAGAAAATGCTTTTTGTTTGCAGTATTGTGTTTTTTTCAGGGCCTCCTTTTCTTATTGAAACTATAAAGGTAACATGCAGTATAGCATGCCTGACTACTGCAAACTCTGAGCTAACGGACTCTGAATGAGACTTTAAGTACATAAAGTACTTTCTACCATGGAGCAAGATGATTGACATGTTAATAGCACACATACAGCATTTGAAGTTGAGGATTCAAGACAAGTTAATTGCTTTAAATACCAAGTAACTTAACCCATAGAAATACAATAGCATTGGTAACAGAAGTTAAATATAATTTTATGTACTTTAAATTGTCATTAGATATTGTCTTCATCAAGACGAGGGAAACTCACGACAAATACACTGGTAGTGACGATGAAATAGCAGTAAAAATGGACAAAAATACTGATAGCCAACTAAATCAGATTCAAGATATTCTTGCCAAGACTGAAAGAAAACTCTGGAGACACTGTAATGTAGTGTATATAAGGAACAGTCAGGAGTTGATCTACTGAATAGGCCATCTACAGAAACAGAAACTCGAGCAAAGGAGAATTCAGATGCAGTTTCTCTACCAACAATAAGGAGAGCAACGAAACCAGGGGGGGTCAAAAGAGCTCACCCCTGAGAAGGTGTTCAAGGGCGATGTGAACTTTCCTTGCCTGGAAACCAGCAGTACATGCTCTATTTCACGCATAGCTAAAACTGGAATTCTGCCTAGGACCTCTTGAACTAGCAGTACCAAGCATATTCAGCCTCTGGATAGCCTGCACTGTAACAGCCACAGCTTGATCATGTGACCTTGCTTCTCCAGCAAAAACATAACCCTCTGAAAAGAGGGAAAGAGAAAACCCCTCCATGCTGAGTCCTCTACATTTTTCCTTTTGTCTCCCTGCAGATTGTTCTGTTCCACTCCCGTTTGCTTCCTAATCCAGTGCTGGGACATTGCTATCCACCAGGACAGTTGTTGTTCTGTTGTTGTTGTCACCCTGTTAATTATCTAACTTAGGAAGATATACAGATGAACTGTTCCTACTTCCTGTAACCTGGTGGTAATGAGTACGTCCTGCCTGGGAAAACTATGAAATGAGACAAGCTTTACATTTTTAATTGCTGTTCAAACAGTCCTTTGATCCATGAGTCCTCTGCCTCTTCCTGAAGAAGAATCAGCCCTTACTCAAAATGGTCCTGAGTCACAGTGTTGTCAGCACCAGTGGGACAGCACAGAAAGAACCAACTTTACATATTAGAACAGGTGTATATTTCTTTTCTTCTGTTGATACTATTTATAATACTAATATATTCTTAATATTTTAATAATATATTCTTTAATATCATTTAATATATAAATATATTAATAATAAATTTTAACACTACGATATTTTTCATCTTAATAACTGGGTTTATTTGGGTAATTAGTTTTCAAAGAGAAGACCTGGTTTTGCATAGCCTCCTTTAACTCGCTTTTTAATTGACCTGGAGATTTTTTGTTTCTTTTTAAGACTACAGAGTATTCTACATAATTTTCATCAGAGTTGCTATGTTTTTTGCAACAGATTTTCATAATAGTTTTTTCCCGTGAGCAGGTGGCCCAGAATCCTTCATCACCAATTCTGTTGCATTGTTTCCTTTCCCTCAATTTGTTCCTACAGCTTCTTGGGGAATTTCTTATCACTGGCTGACTGAGATAGTAGAGACTCAGCCTGGTTTACAAACGGATCTGCGCAGTCTGCTGGTAACACTTCAAAGTCACCGCTATAGCATTTCAGTCCCTCTTGGAGAATTTTCTTTCACCACTGTCCTTCAAGATCTCCTCTGAGTGTTAGAGGGGCTGCTTCTCCCTCTCAGGCCCAGCCCAGCACCAGCCTAGCTAGATGTCGAGCAGCTCTGAGACCTGCTGTGGGTTTGCAGTATTCTCATGGGGCTGGGACAGCAGAAGGCTCTGACTCCAGGGGCTTTGCAGTCAGAGATCATGAGCCACTGGGAATTTCTCCAGAGAGAAGGACAAAGGGGAAGCCTTGAGTGTTTGTGAGGATACATAGGATACCCTGTAAGAACTTCCAGAAATAACCCGGGGAGCATTAAGTGAAAGGACTGATGCTCCATCACTAACATGGAAGGGATTTACCAGTGCAATGGCTACTGGCTACATCATTTCATACAATCATGTCACTGCCCCACAAGCAGTTCCCATGACTTCTTGGTTGAGGTGGTTCATACAGATGGGATTCACTTTCTCCTAATTAAATACATGCATGTTCTTAGAGCCTCTCACAGTTCCAGATAGGTTCCCCTCCTGTAACTGGCAAAGATTTTTTAAAAAGGAAAAAAAAAGATCCTTCCACTTAGCACTAGTGAAGGTACTTGGAAACAGTGTGGAAACATAAATTGGGGTAACATTGCCAAAGAACAATTTAACAATCAAAATAAAAGCCTCAAATACATGCTTAACTTTGATGCAGTATCTTCATTTACAGGAAGTGTCTTAAGACATACTTACAAAGATAGTCATCTCATCTTTGTTTGTACTGTTTACACTTGGAAACCACCTAACTTCCCCTGAACAGAGATTTTACATTCTTGACATGGAAACTGTGGGGTCACATAACATGATGGAGAAGTAAACAGCTTCTTGCGTGGAACATATGCACATAAAATGTTAAGAAAGGAAAAACACATTAAAGTGTATTTAGCTCTGTATTTACAAAAATATTTATAAATGCCTAATAATGCAAATATCCTCACTGGAATAGACACATTCTGGATATGGATTTGCCTTGCTAGCATCACCATTCATAGATTCACAGAATCCTTATCCATCATCATGGTGTTCCTCACAACAATTCTTCTGATCAGGAACTGACTTCATAGTGGTAAGCGCAGCAATGGGTTTATATCCATGGAACGAACTGTTCTCATCACATTTCTCATAACCTGGAAGCAGACGGCCTAATTAAACGGTGGAATGCTTTACTGAAGACTCAGTTACAGCCTAAGTTTGAACACAATATCCTAAGAGAACAGTGTTCTGTCTTTCAGGATGCAGTGCATTCTCTGAGTCAGAAATCACTATATGCTTCTTCCTCTCCCATAGCCAGAATACACGAGTTTGGGAAACAAGATGCAGATGTTGCAGTATGTCTAATGTCAATGTTATCGCTCATAGGCAGCTCATAGAAGTTTTCCTTTCTGTTGCACACTACTGGTTTTGAGGTCTTATTTCCCAAGGGTTTCAGCAGAGTATACAACAATGGTTTCTTGAGCTGGAACATGAGACTTCCGTCTGGACACTTTGGGCTTCTTATGCCATCAAAGCAACAGAGAGAAAGGGGGCTATTCTACTGGCTGGAGTGATTAATCTCATTATCAAGGAAAAATTTCATCATTGCTACAGAGTGGCAGGCAGGGAAGACTGTATGAGAACCTATAGGGGTTCTCTGGGCTAACACTTAATACTTCCATGCCCAACTGTGAAAATTAATGGAACATTACAGTAATCAAAGTGGTAGAACTTTTGAGTATCAACACTACACAGCAAGTAAAGTTTGGACAACTCCACTAGACAGGGAACCCTGATCAGCTTAGGTTACAGCTGAGAGCAAGAGAAATGTGAAATGATTGGTGGAAAAAAAACCAGAGACATCAACTACAGCCTTGTGACTGATTTTAAAAATGAGAATTACCATATATTTGCATACTTTCTCATGTTTGCTATATATATTTATATTATTTGTAAATATTAAATACTTTCTTTTTCTCTCTCCTTTCCATTTTTATTTTAAGGACAAGTTGTTGGAGGTGACTTTACTGCAAGTATTTAGTTATCATTTTGGCAGAGGGAAGAGTGCACCGCAGAAACACTCTCTTCCACAAGGTTTGAGCCTCAGCCTTGGGGTTGGGTGCATAGGTTCTCCCAGGTTAGCTCTTTCCTTGGGAAATTTCCCTCAGCCCTAGAGATAGCGGTTGTAATTTACTTCTCTTACTCTTGTATTCCTTAAAGTTCTCTTACCCCTCTTGGAAGTTAATCTGTTCATCATTCCTTTTGGGTGGATTCAAGAGCATAGCATATGCAAAGTTATAAAGGCATAAAAGCAGTGCGAAGGTTATATGACCAAAAGTGGCAGATTAAGGACTTTCAAAAGTTTTCTTCTCCACAAAAGCAATGAAAAATCTGGCAAAGATTGTCAGAATCAACTTTTTCAGGACTGTGAAAATTAGTTAATATCTTACAGCAAGCCTGTGAGCATTAGTCAAGAAAAACAGCTAAATTTTAGTAAGAATAGTGAACTTTCTGGCATTTCAACTTACCTGGTCACAGCCCTGCTGCCCAGCTCCACAGAAGCCTTGGAAAATGACAGCCCCACTTCCCAATAGCAGAGGGAGCAGAGCAGAACTGGAAATCTTTCAAAGCCTCACTCCCAAATAGACATCATTATTGATCTGACTGGTGTTTCCTTGGAAGAACCAGAGATTGCAGGAAATTAAGGAAATCTCTTTACAATATTTAGCTGACTGCTAAGCCAAGGAAATAGACTTCAACAAAGATACAGACTTTACAGAAATAGTTTAAAAATCACTAAACAAATAACAACAAAAAAAATAAACAGAAACAACAAACATTGAAGAAGATGAGAAACTGATTTCTAGAGTTACCAAATTATGTTATTTGAAATGTCCTATTTTGAACAAAAATGACACAGAAAGAAAGCAGAAAATGTTTCCCATATACAAGGAAAACAGCAATCAATGGAGACCATCCCTGAGGAAGCTCAGACATTGGACTTTCTTGAAAAATACTTTAAATCAGCTATTTCAAACATTCTTAAAGAACTTAAGGAAATCATGTCTAAAGAAATAAAGGAAAGTAGGAGAATGCATCTTACCAAATACAGAAGGGCAATAAAGAGATGGAAAATTATAAAAACAAATGCAAATGGACATTCTCAAGTTGAAATTCAACAATAACTGAAATGAAAAATTCACTAGAGGGGCTGAATAGAAGATTTGAGTGGATAGAAGAGAGAATCAGCACACTTGAAGATAGTTCAACTGAGGAATAGAAAGGAAACAAAGAAGGAAGAAAAACAATCTTAGAAACCCCTGGGACACAGTCAAGGATACTGACATATGCATAATAGGAGCTGCAGAAGGAGAAGAGAGAAAGAAAGGGGTAGAAAAAATATTTGAAGAAATGATGGTCAAAGCTCAGAAGACAAGCGTTGGGAGTGTACCCAACCAATCACTGAACACCTTCATTCTCTCCTCCTAGTGCCTGGGCATCAGACTGCTAGACCAAGAATAAAATCAGTTACATGTGCATTTTGTCTCACAAGATAAGGAATGAAAAAGTACATTTCTCTATTTCACTTAAGTTAAATCTTCTCTGACCCTCACCTGCCTGGTTATCAGGAAATTCAGCCTCAGTCGCTGTTAGCATTCTTTGCCCACTGCCCCCTCCCTGAACAAATTATACAGAATCCCTGGTTTGTGCTGCTGTAAAGCCAGGCTCTGTGACAGATCCTAAGTCCACGATAGCTTCTTCGAGATACGGACACAGATGGTGTGTGTGTGTTCTGTTAGAATCAGGGACTTCACTCCTCTGTGTCAAGCATGGGATTTTATCATACCCGTCGGTGTGCAGTCTCCTGAGTGCATGAACTCCATCACAGCACATGTCACCTCAGTGCATCCAAGCATTCCCAGAATCCACCCCCCAGCACGTGTCCCAAGTTCAGGGACAGCCAGCTTTCCCATTCTGAATCAAGTCCGCTTCTGCTGCCTCACATTGAAGCATTCGTCTCAGCTTTAGAAAAACCCAGGGTCATGGCCTTTATTGGGCCACAAACACAGAAACTATTCTCTCTCGCTGACTGCTCTCCAAACTTCAGACCTTTAGAACCCAAGTGGGAGCCCTTAAATCATATGGTAGGATTCAAGGATAGAGCTACTTTATTATTTCCTGATGAATCCTCAGTTCCCCTTAGCACCACCAGCAACAATGGTTAAATAAACAGCACTGGTTAGTTTTCTTTCTCTTTGATAACTCATTCAGTCACATGGACATAGAGGTAAACACACGTATATAAATTTAATTTATTGCATACCCAACATCTATTTATTCATTTATTGCTCCTTAACAGAACTATAATTTTATTCAGGTGGCCATTCTTCAGGTGATTTATCAGAAGTTGATTCTATCAACCCATTCATTCATTTACCATTCTACTCATTTAACAACTCTTTTTCCAGATTAAAAAAAAACTTAATTCTATAACTCACTCCCATTTGCATGCATGTCCCCTGAATGATCTAACTCAATCAGGTTCAGTCCATCCCCATTGCCAATATTTGGATCTAGAACAGAAACATGTGGCACCATCTGGACCAATGAGGTATAAGGAGAGGTTTGTTGCTGCCTTCAGAGGAAGTTCCTCTTACTCTCCTGGGGAATGCCTAGGAACAGTCCACTCCATCCATCCACAGGCATGAATAAGGAACCCTCTTGCCCAAGATCCTAGCAATTCTACCTTCAGGGAATCAGCCCTGGTAGGAGCTGGACTATGGACCAGGGACTGAAGAGACAGAAAGCCTGGGTCCCCTGTAACTCCTCTGAACAGGCAGATGCATCAGCACCAAGGCCAGCGGCTTCTTGGCCCTCCAGGAAGTGAGCCCTGGAGCTCCCTGACTTTCTTGCTGAGCAGTTAGGGGTGAGTTTCACTTTTGGAAACATTCTTGCCGACTCACGAGCCCTCTAACTTTAGAGAACCAGGTTGTTTCTAATTATGTGGACAATGTACAGTTAGAAATAGAAGGGCCTGGTGGACTAAGTCTGGGAAGTTTACTCTAAATAGGAGTGCTGGTCCCAGAGATCAGTCTGCTTTTTAATTATAGACAAATTTCTTATTTCCCCTTTCTGTGCTCTGGCCTTTCCTCAGTCTTAACACTCAAGTAGGTAAGAAAAATTATTCCATGGGACTTGGTGAATATGCAAATGACTGGCAATACCCACACAAAATCAATTATAATTAAATTTATCATGCATCCAGCTTGGTCTGATTCATTATGAGGAAGTAAGTTTTCAGACAACTTTGAATTAATTCTAGAATAGAATTTTGGTCTGCAGTTCCTTCCCTTGAAGCACTATTAACAGTCAGCCAGTGGCTGTAATTTAAATGCATTCCATTTGGAAGGCATCCAGAGGAACTCCCCTACAGAAGAAATAGGAAATGAAATAACTTAGCATTTTCACAGGCCTCTTTCAAGTTGTATATCAGCAAAATTTCTGGGAAAAAAGTGTGTTTATAAGACAGTTTCTCAATCTGGTGATCCTTGGCTGGGCACATTTTCAACAAACTTGTTGAACTAACACATATCTTCCCAAAGTCACAGATGAATTCTAAATTTACAATATTGCAAAAGTCAAGTAACAATGCAGCTCGAACTACATGGCTCTTACCAATTGGCAAGAACCAAGGACAGGTTAATTATCATCTTTGAGCTTCAGTTTGCTTTTCTGTAAAATGGGATCAACTTATCAGTTTCAAGATTTAGTGGAGTTAAACAAGATCACATTTATAATACCCAGGACTGTGATTATCTCGTAGTAGGTATGCAATTGCTATTTGTGTTCACCTCCTTTTCTACTCACAAACTTCCAAAACTAACACCTGCTCAGTCTAGTACTCAAGTTTCTCCTCAACTTGGTTTTGGTTTAACTTTTAACCTCACCTTCAGCTTTTCTCCTAATAAATCCTCCGCTCTCTCCAGAACCATCTACCTACCACTTTCCCCTCACTGCATTAGCACCTCCAGCCATGCTTCTATCCTCACTACTCTCCCTCCCTGGCAGACTTCATCTCCTGCTCAGCCTCTCAGACCTTGTAGACACAGTTTCCAGCCTGCTTCCTCATGAGGGCCTCTCCCATCCATTGCGGCCATGCATTGGGCCTGCCCCCAGAACACAGTCATCATCTCATTGTGAGGGTGAGTCCAGAGTAGGAATAAAGTTAAGAGCGGGCTGGGGATCTGGACCACCTGGTTTACAACTAACCTCTTCCATTTACTAACCATGTGTCTTGGGAAATTTCCTTAATTAATCTTGATGAGTCTCATATAGTTGTCTCTAAAACATGCTGATAATAGTACCTGCCTCCTAGGTTTGTTGTGGGTGAGAATCAGAGTTAACACACTTGAAGCACTTAGAACAGAGCCCTGCAGGTGGCGTGTGCTCACTAACGTCAGAGGCCAGCATTGTGCACTGACGTGGATCTTCCACTAGGGGGCGAGACAACAGATGACACCCCAATGCTCTCAAACAGGGAAACAGGATGGAAAGATCTGGAAGTGGGCACCTCCTGGTATAAGCAAAATCCCACAGCTGTCCACCACTGACAGCAAATAGGTATCCAAAACAATGGAGATTGAAAACAATACATTATACTTTCTATTTGCCATGTGCTACGACTTTAAGTTTATATTTTAATTAGTAACACAATTCCTCTAGTAAATTGAGAAACTTATAATTAGTTTAAAAGTAAAACTGCTTACTCTTAATTTTAATTACATTCCCTAGTGTATACATCATTCTTTCGTGGAAAAAAATATTAACCTGAACTCTAAATCCGCTTGAAAAATTACTGACCACGTGACCTTAGAAAAACTCATTTTCCTTCAAGAGCCTCATCGTCTTTATTTAATACAATACAAATAAAACACCTGCCCTCACTACCTAGCGTATTTTTGGAAGGTTTGGATTGGAATAATTCACGTGAAAGATGTTTGAGAGCTGTAAACTACTACAGAAGCACAAAGGTCTATCAGGAAGCTGAATTCACAACAATGTGTTTAAATTAAAATTTTCCTGGTGACAGTTTTCAATGCGTTAAGTGCTCAAAGTTTACACAGAGAGGGGTTGTTAGTTTACTCCAGTTATGATGCTGGCTTTTTGGAATTCACATTTAAATCAAATGGGGTAGTAGGAAAAAATGTGGCTTTTTCCTTTGCAATATCCTTGAATTAATTATACATGAATCAATTTTGATTTGCGTGTTTGTGTGTATGGATGAGATTCATAGCCATGTGTGTTAATGTCTAAGTTCTGTGAAATAACCGTGGAGAAAAGACATATGCCTCTACCAGAAGAGTCATTCAGCAATTGTTTAAAAGGCAAGAAGAATATACATGGTTCCAGATCTTTCACTCTTCTCACTGTTTCCAGTTCCCTGCGCCCAGTAGCATTTCCCTTCACAGTGCACTGGAATAACTGGAGTGTCGCGGTTGTGTGGGTTCCGTCCTATTTACCTTCTGTGAACACGGACTATAGGGCAGGAGATGGTGAGAACCCACAGATAAGCAGTGCTGTTGGTGTCTTTCTGCTGCTCACGAACTGCCTATCTTTGCAGAAGTAGAGAGAAATCACTGTGGAGGTTAAGAGCCATCTAACTCCCCAGACCTCTATTGCCTCATGTATGACATGGGGATGATGGGACCATCTTCACAGTGCTGTGGTAAGGATTAAATAATTCACAGACAGCATCATGGGAATCCCAGTGTCTGGCTGTCTTCCCTCTGCACCACCGTGGACACACACTCCCTGAATGCAGGCAGCTAGGCTGTACAGAATGCCCTGTGCTAGGAGGGGAGGCGTCAGGAGCTGCATCTGCTATTAACAAGCTTGCTTTGCTATTTCCATGTTTTCCACAAGGGCTTCTTTCTTTAAAGTAGTTCGAAGCACATGGAGAACCTCACAGAAGTGCCTTCCTGGGGTTTGCCAGGAGGAGAGAGACAGGGGTGGGGAGCAATTCAGCCTTTTCCCACAGGAGGCAGTAGAGAATGCAGGACAAAATCAAGGAAGGGAATGGAAAGAAGTATAATCACCAGACATTTGCATGTTCCCATTAAACTTATCCAACGGCACTGTAAGTGGAGCTATTGTTCCTGCTGGAAAGAAGAAATTGGGCAGGAAAGTGACTCTCCCAGAGTCAAAAAGAGAGTGTGCACTTCTCCCTTTGGCTGGGTTCTGACTCGATCTTTTTGAAGACCCTGCATCTCCCTGGCAAAGGAGGGGACCAGCCCACCACCAGGTACCTAGTCATTTGGGTATGAGATGAAGGAGAGCACGGGGAGAGTTACTCTGGAGAGCCACAAACCTTGGGCTTGGGGAGAGTATTTCTTTTGTTGGGACAGGCAAAGGAGGTCTTCCTTTCTTCCTGTCAAGGTCTTTATCATTCTTCTCCTTAGTAACTTGGAGCCAGTAGAGGAAACAGAACCAGGTGGAGAATGCCCAGCTCCTGCAGCTCAGAATGAATTGATAAGTAGCACGTCAGAGGAGAAAGTTTTGGTGAAATGCCTCTCAGCCAAACCATTCACCTGGTAAAATGCTGCCTTCTCCACCACAGGTCAGGCCGTAGTCTTTGCCAGAACATTTCTTGGCCAGCGTGAGTGCGTATCTTTACTGCAGGGATTCTTTCACATTGTTGGAAAGGAACAAAAGAAACATTTAGTGAATTCGTAACAATAGAAAATGGGACATAAAGTTGGCCAATTTATAATATTCACTTCAACATTTATCACAGAACAACTAAATTTATTCCGGATGTTGCAAGAGGATACTATTATGGGGAAAGTTATCTTCTAGTTGAAATTATCTTCTATATAGGATGCATTTGTTGACAGCAATGAAAGTCTTTCAAACCAAGAATAGAATGATTTGTAGCTTAGCCAAATCCAGAAGTCCTGATTTAGTACGATGAAATCAAAATCTGGGTTGTGGTTAGATATTGTGCCTCAGAATGGCTTACAAATCAAAACTGACAAGCAATTGTCTCATCTGTATATTATTACTATTAAATATTTATAATTTAATTCTTGATTTAAATGCATTTTAGTTGCTTGCACTTAGGAATACTCATAAATGGAGAAAAATAAACCCTATTTGGATACTATGGCATAAAGGTCTTAATAGGTTTTTGGAATACTGTGATTTTTGCAGAGGTGATATTTGTAGCCTACTATAAATTCTGAATACAGCAGAGTAAGATGTGTGACATTGGAGTTTATATACTTAAATATTAATCTAAGGTGTAGGATACGAAGTAACAGGAAGGGCAGGTAGAGGTCCGTCCAGGAGAGTAAAGCTATGACACACGAAACATGAAACACCTTCTTTAGAAGTCACGAAGAAATCCTGCTGACTCCAGGGAGAGATGAGAGGAGTAATCTTTGTATTTTCATGAAAAAGAGGCAGTAATGGTGCATAAAAATTGCGTACTTAGCATGTGCCAGGCACAGTACTAAGGATTTCACATCAATGTCTCGTTTAATCTTCAGGACTCCTCAGTGAAAGAAAGGCAGGTCTTAGCAAGAAGGAGGAACAGTGAACTTGAGATTGGGCTTAATGAGGTGATATTAAAAATTACCGTGTTATAACTGGGAAGACATTTCCTGCCATCTAGGCAGAATTTTCTGCCAAGTGAGAATTTCTCAGTGGACAGCATATGCATGTCAAACAGTTCTGGTTATTCTGAGCAGCCTGTAAATTAGTATGGTGTTGGGATAATGAATAAACAGAGAAAATGTACTCAGAAGGAGAGGGAGTTAAATAGGACTGGATCATAAAATAAAATTGAGGACTTTCCTGGCTGCACCCCATGAAATCCCAAGGTTATACCAATCACGTGAGGTTCTACCTTGCTCTTATTCCAACATATGTTCAACTGGGTCAATGGTTAATTGAATTTTGTAAGTTTAAGTCATACAACGTTCCTGTGCATGGCAGATGGAGGTTGTTCTGGAAGATAGCTAAATTGCATGTAGTTCTTTGTATATGAACCCTAAGGGAACTCTATAGAGCAGATAGAATGATGAGTGTATTTTCAAATATTTTTAATACTATAACTAATACAAAATGGACAAAAAATAAAATGTTCATTATCCCACTTCCTGACCCATCTAGCTGTGAATCTGGGATACTCAATTTGGGGAGCTCTCATTTCCCTTGTCCATAACATTTGGGCAGTTGAATTACCTTGTGCCGTTAAGGAAGAAGATCCCAGGGCTCTGAAGCATAATTCCTTGCTGGGAAGTTTTATAAAAGTGCTGCACAGAAATTGTCACAACATCCATGTTTCCTGCCCAATATGTGAATTTTGTCTTCACTTCGGACCCCACCATTCCCACGAAAAGGAGGTTGACACACTTCCTCCCAAGTAGAGGTAGTCAGGAATAGTATATATGACAGGTTCTCGAAATGGGGCCTGAGGACCCCAGGGAGTGCCTGGTCCCTTTCAAGCAGTATCCAAAGTCAAAACTACCTTTGTAATAATTCTAAGACATCATTTGTCTTTTTCACTCTCATTCTCTTGTCTGTGTACAGTTGAGTTTTCTAGAACCCACATGACATGATGTCATCATCATGTGATAACTAATAGAAGTTTTTTTATGTATTCTTACATTTTCTAAGGGTTTCTAATGTAGTACATTTAGTGTGCATATAAATATGTGCACGTTCAGACATTGACACAGTTTGTTCTCAGTATTCCTTCTGTCTGGTATTAGCTTCAGCTATACCTGCTAACTTTTCTTTAACCTCAGGATTGTTCAATAAGTAATTATTTTTAAATATGGGAATTTTCCTTAGTTATATGTAGAAATGAAACAGGAAGCAAGTAAAATTTGTTGTCTTCTTTTGCAATATATTTTTGTATTTTATGGGAAACAGCTCTAAATTTTTAAATATATATATATTTTTTATTGCAGTAACATTGGTTTAGAACATTGTATAAGTTTTGGGTGTACATGATTATATTTCCATTTCTGTGTGGGTTACATCATGTTCAGCACCCAAAGACTGATTACTATCCATCACCACACACATGCGCCTAATCACCCCTTTTGCCCTTCTCCCTCCCTCCTTCCCCTCTGGTAACCACTAATCCAATCTCTGTCTCTATGTGTTTGTTTGTTGTTGTTTTTATCTTTTATTTATGAGTGAGATGATACAGTATTTGACTTTCTCCCTCTGACTTATTTCACTTATCATAATACCCTCAAGGTCCATCCATGTTGTCACAAATGGCCATATTTCATCCTTTTTTTTTTTTTTTTAAAAGATTTTATTTTTTTCCTTTTTCTCCCCAAAGCCCCCCCGGTACATAGTTGTGTATTCTTCGTTGTGGGTCCTTCTAGTTGTGGCATGTGGGACGCTGCCTCAGCGTGGTTTGATGAGCAGTGCCATGTCCGCGCCCAGGATTCGAACCAACGAAACACTGGGCCGCCTGCAGCGGAGCGCGCGAACTTAACCACTCAGCCACGGGGCCAGCCCCCATATTTCATCCTTTTTTATGGCTGAGTAGTATTCTATTGTGTATATATACCACATCTCCTTTATCCATTTGTCCCTTGATGAATAAAGCAACAAGGTTACTTCCAAGTCTTGTCTATTGTGAATAGTGCTGCGATGAACATAGGGGTGCATATACCTTTATGCATTCATATTTTAATGTTCTTTGAATACATACCCTGCAGAGGAATACCTGGATTGTATGGTAGTTGTATTCTTAATTTTTTGAGGAATCTCCATAATGTTTTCCATAGTGACTTCACCAGTTTGCACTCCCATCAGCAGTGTATGAGAGTTCCCGTTTCTCCACATCCTCTCCAACCCTTGTTACTTCCACTCTTCTTAATTATAGCCATTCTGATGGATATGAGGTGATATCTCATTGCAGTTTCGATTTGCATTTCCCTGTTAGTTAGTGATGTTGAACATCTTTTCATGTGCCTGTTGGCCAACTGTATGACTTTTATGGAGAAATGTCTGTTCAGATCTTTTGTTTATTTTTTAATTGGGTTGTTAGTCTTTTTGTTCTTGAGATGTATGAGTTCTTTATATAATTTGGATATTAACCCCTTACCAGATATATGGTTTGCAAATATTCTCCCAATTGTTAGGTTGACTTTGTTTTGCTGATGGCTTCCTTTGCTGTGCAGAATGTTTTTAGTTTGATGTAGTCCCATTTGTTTATTTTTTCTACTGTTTCCCTTGCCCAGTCAGACATGGTATTTTGAAATATGCTGCTAAGACCAATGTTTAAGAGCATATTGTGTTTTCTTCTAGATGTTTCATGGTTTCAGGTTTTACATTCAAGTCTTTAATCCATTTTGAGTTAATCTTTGTGTATAGCATACGATAATGGTCTACTTTCATTCTTTTGCATGTGGCTGTCCAGTTTTCCCAACACCGTTTATTGAAGACACCTTCCTTTCTCCCTTATATGTTCTTGGCTCCCTTGATGAAAATTAGCTGTCCATAGATGTGTGGGTTTATTCCTGGGCTTTCATTTCTGTTCCATTGATGTGTCTGTTTGTTTTTGTTTTGTTTTGTGCCACTATCAAGCTGTTTTGATTACTATAGCTTTGTAGTATATATTTTGAAATCAGGGAGTGTGATACCCCCAGCTTTGTTCTTTTTTTCTCAGGATTCCTTTCTCTATTCAGGGTCTTTTCTTGTTCCATATAAATCTTAAGATTCTTTGTTCTATTTCTGTGAAAATTGTTGGAACTTTGATAAGATTGCATTGAATCTGTAGATTGCTTTGGTAAGTATGGACATTTTAACTATGTTAATTCTTCCAATCCAAGAGCATGGAAAATCTTTGCATTTCTCTGTATCTTCTATTTCTTTCAACGTTGTTTTATAGTTTTCAGTGTACAGGTCTTTCACTTCTTTGGTTAAGTTTATTCTTAGGTATTTTGTACTTTGTGTAGCAATTGTAAGTGGGATTGTATTCTTAATTTCTCTTTCTGCTACTTCATTGTTAGTTTATAAAAACACAACTGATTTTTGTATGTTTCATATGTTTGTAGTCAGAAAAAATGCTTGTTGTTATATCCATCTTCTTAAATTTATTGAGACTTGTTTTGTGGCCTAATATGTGATCAATCCTGGAGAATGTTCCATGTGTGTTTGAAAAGAATGTGTATTCTTGGGTTTGGGGATGAAATGTTCTATATATATCTACTAAGTACTATACCTATCTACTGGTCTAATGTGTTGTTTAAGGCCAACATTTCCTTATTGATCTTCCGTTTGGATGATCTATCCATCGGTGTAAATGGAGTCTTAAAGTCCCCTATTATTACTGTGTTGCTGTCTATTTCTCCTTTTATTCTGTTAATAATTGTTTATATGTTTAGGTGCTCCTATGTTGGGTGCATAGATATTTACAAGTGTTATATCCTCTTGTTGGATTGTTCCCTTTATCATTATGTAGTGCCCTTCTTTGTCTCTTGTTAGAGTTTGTGTTTTAAAGTGCATTTTGTCTGATATAAGTATTGCTACTCCAGCTTTTTATTCATTGGCATTTGCAAGGAGTATTTTTCCATCCCTTCACTTTCAGTTTGTGAGTGTCTTTAGGTCTGAAGTGTGTCTCTTGTATACAGCTTATATGTGGGTCTTGACGTTTTATCCAATCGGCCACCCTATGCCTTTTGATTGGAGCATTTAGTCCATTGAGATTTAATGTAGCTATTGATAAGGATGTACTTATTGCCGGCTTGTTCCTTTTTTTCTGGGTGTTTTAGTAGTTCTTCTCTGTTCCTTTCTTCTTCTCATGCTCCTTTCCCTTGTGGTTTGATGGCTTTCTTTAGTACTATGTTTGGGTTCCTTTCTCTTAATTTTTTGTGTATTTATTATGTTTCTCATTTGTGATTATTATGAGGTTCATATATATTAACCTACATATATATAGCAATCTATATTAAGTTGATGTTCTCTTTTATTTGACCTCTTGATAAAAGCTCTACTCTTTTTCTCCCCTCCTCCCACATTTTATGTTTTTGCTATGATATCTAACCTCTTTTTTTGTGCTTGTGTATCCATTACCCTCTTCATGGAAATAGATAGTTTTAGTACTTTTCTCTTTTGACCTTCATATTAGCTTCATAGGTGGTTGATCTGCTCCCTTTACTGTATATTTGCCTTTACCAGTGATTTAAATGGGAGGTTTTTGATAATTTTCTTATTCCTATTTATCATCTCTTTTCCACTTAAATAAAGTCCTTTTAGCATTTCATGTAAGGCTGGTTTTTTGGTAATAAACTTAGTTAGTTTTTGCTTGTCTGGGAAACTCTTTTTTTATGGTTGGCACCTGAGCTAACAACTGTTGCCAATTTTTTTTTCTTTTCTGCTTTTTGTCCCCAAATCCTCCCAGTACATAGTTGTATATTTTAGTTGTGGGTCCTTCTAGTTGTGGCATGTGGGATGCCACCTCAATGTGGCCTGATGAGCGATGCCATGTCTGCACCCAGGATCCGGACCGGTGAAACCCTGGACCACCGAAGTGGAGTGTATGAACTTCACCACTCGGCCATAGGGCCAGCCCTGGGGAAACTCTTTATCTCTCCTTCCATTCTGAATGATACCCTTGCTGGGTAGAGTATTCTTGGCTATAGGTTTTTTCCTTTCAGCACTTTAAATATCTCATGCCACTCCCTTCTAGCCTGCAAGGCTTTGGCTGAGAAGTCAGCTGATAGCTTTATGGAGTTTCCTTTGTATGTAACTTGTTGCCTTTCCCTTGCAGCTTTTAAGATTCTCTCTTTGTCATCAGTTCTTGACATTTTAGTTGTGATGTGTCTTGGTCTGGGCCTCTTTGGTTTATCTTGTTTGGTGCTCTCCATGCTTCCTGTTTCCTTCCTTAAGTTAGGAAAGTTTTCAGCTATGATTTCTTCAGATAGATTCTCTGCCCCTTTGTCTTTCTCTTCTCCTTCTGGGACACCTATAATACAGATGTTGGTGGACTTGATGTTGTCCCAGAGGTCCTTTAGACTGTCCTCACTCTTTTTAATTCTTTTTATTTTATCTGTTTAGCTTGGGTGATTTCCTCTAGTCATTTGTCCAGCTCGCTGATCCATTCTTCTGTTATCATCTACTCTGCTATTGAGTCCCTCTGCAAATTCTTCATTTCCAGTATTATATTCTTTACTTCTTATTGGTTCTTTTTTATATTTTCCAATTCTTTGTTGAAGTTCTCACTGAGTTCATCCATTCTTCTCCAAAGATCAGTGAGCATTCTTATGACTTTTAGTTTGTACTCTTTGTCTGCTAGATTGTTTATCTCTGTTTCATTTAGTTCTTTTTATGGGGTTTTGTCCTGTTTCCTTACTTGGAATGTGTTCCTTTGTCTCCTCATTTTGCCTCTTTCTCTGTGCTTATATCTATGTATTAGGTAGGTCAGCTATGTCTCCCAAACTTGGAGAGGTGGCCTTACGTAACAGATGCCTTATGAGGCCCAGCAGTGTGCTTCCCTCTAATCACTGGTTCCAAATGTTCCAGGAGTGTCCCTTGAGTGGGCTATGTGTTCCCTTCTATTGTGGTATGGTCGCTTTTGTTTCAGGTGCCTGGGGAGGCTAGGCTGTATGATTGTAATGCTCAGTTGTGTGTGTCTGCTATGGAACCTTCAGTCACCTTTTTAGGTATGGGAAGCCCCGGCACAGTTGGGGCTGCAAGGTTTAATAGCACATTCCTGTTACAGTTTTTCTGTTGAGTAGCCCCCAGTGTGACTGGCTGCTAGGCTCAGGGGCTGCAAACCTCCAGCCTGTAAAGCTGTTGTCAACTTTCACAGGATTGCAACTGAGTGGGGCCAGCCCCAGGCATGGGGGCACCCAACTGTTTCATGCTTTGGATGGTGTGGTCAATCCCATATGTAGCTGTTTAAGAAGCACAAATCTGCTGCAGCTGACAAGCCCCACCACCTGCAGGGCCACACACCCCATCAACACAGTCCTGCCCCATGTGCATGCCCTGATACAGTGAAGTGGACCAAGTCACCCCAGTACAAAGGCCCTACACACTCCACCAATGCAGGCCTGTTGCTTGTGCATGCCCTGCCCCACAGAGATGGACCCACTAACTGGGCTGCAAATGTTCCTGACACCCCACCCATGGGGGTCCACAAGTTGCCCGAGGGCTTGCTGTTGGGTGGGGCCTGATGCTAGGGTGGGATGCCTGCCCTGGCTGAGCTGGATTAAATCAGTGTTCAAGTGGGTGGGGCAGACCACGGGTTAACATACCATGGGAAGAACTCCAATGGTGCCTGCCAGCTTCTGTGTTGGCATGCCTGTACTGGGTCACAATAATGGCTGCCTCTAGTGTCTCAGGCCCCAGGGAGGTCTCACCTCTTACCCAGATACACCCAGAGCCTATCAAGTGAATCTCCTTTAACCAAAGGACTATGCACTTTTCTTTCTGGTGACTTTAAGTTGTTTTCCAAAACAGGTGAATTTGTGCATGGACCCTTTAAGAGCAGGCTTTTTTCCCCTTATGTTCAATAGCTTTTCTGGGGGTATGCCCTATTGTAGTTAATAGCCAGCAAAGCCGGGTATTATGACACTTGTCTCAGTTGTGCTGAGTCCAAAAGCTGCTTATAGCAGTAACACTCCCTCGCTCAGAACCCCCACTCCTCCAGGGAAGGCTTCATACCTTAGGATTGCTCCCAGCCAGCCATAAGTGCCACAGCTGGAAGGTGGCTTTTTCTCTCCAGAAAGGAATTTCTGCCTCTTCCACCTCAGTCAGCACTGTTCCTGGTTGTGGGGATTCTTTTCATCCAGTTTTCGGTTCTTTTTCAGGGGTGATTTTTCCAAGAGTAGTTGTAAATTTGTTGTATCTGTAGGAGGAGGTGAGTTCAGAGTCTGTCTACACTGCCATCTTGATGCCATCTCCCATTTCTAAATTTAGAAAAATTTTTTGATATCGTTACTTATTTTAGAATCTAATAATTTATTATTTTAAAACACAAGATAATTTCTTTATATTACTTTGTCCTTGTATTTAAGGATTGATCATAGGATTAGGAAGGGATTTTAAGACTCACTTTCTCAACCCACAATGGCGCTGTCTATATTTCTAGAGATCCTCAAAAAAAAGTGGAGCTGACATATTAGAGTGTTCTCTGACTAATGAAATAAAAGAATCTTCTCCAAAGAAACTGGGTAAAATTATATCTAAGAAGTTTAAATAAAATGAAAACTTTTTTCCTCTGGCTTCAGAGATGTTAATAACTTACTATATTTAAACTTACATAATAGAACATCTTGAATGATGTTATGGTGTCAGGTAATGTGCAGCATCGTTTTAGGACCAATCATTCAAAATTTAAAGAAAAAGGAATTGAATATATTAAACATAGATGTGATAGGCTCTTCAAAAGGCACAAATTATTACAGACTTTCACACCAGAAATAAGAAAAACGGAAGTATCTTACAGGGTGAGTTATTATATTGCACTGGCTAGAGGACCACAAACAATAGTGGAGACACACTGCCAAATTCCTCCTGGATGAAAATGCAACATAAGAAGCAATGCCACTTTCTCCAGATACAGTCACTTGTTGATTTAAAAAGGTGCTACAAACACAAAGACTGAGTCAATATCTCATGAACAGAATTGCACTTGGCCTTACAAATGGCTAAATCTATAGAAGTGATAGGACTTGCTATTTTGCTTACTTTGGTCCAATATGAACACCAAATAGTCATTAAGAAACACTTCCTAGTATGTGAGCACTTGAGACAAAACTTAAGTTGTGCTAAAATACTCAAAGTGTTGACCAACTTTTTAATCTCATGGTTTATCCCAGAAAAAATGTGTTGGTATTTTCACTGACGATGTGAAAGCAATAGTAGGAAAACATCTGGCACACAAATCAAAGCAATGGCAGAAAACTGTACTAGCAGTCATTGTATTCCTCCCTCCTTCCAGCATACTGCTGGTACAAAACAGATAAAAAGAGTTATGCTTAAGACTGCCCTAGATAAAGCAGTAAAATTACGATGACAGCATCTCACTACTGAGAGGGGAGGGGAAAGATAGCATCTCAGCAATGGGAGGGGAGGAGGGAGGACCATATTCTGGCCACCAGGATGTAACGAGGGAAGATTGGACCCAGAAGGAGGGAAGGAGGTAGGTAGAGTCAGGATATGTTTTGCAGATAGAAAGCCCAGACGGATTTTCTTAATTGATAACAGCCAGGCAGCATCGTCCCCTCTCTGTTTCGGGAAGGAAATAGTATAAGAAGTAGGGAACAACATGAATCTTTTTAAAAAGAAACTTTTGCTTGACTAATAGCTTTTGAAAATTATTTGTAAATACAACTTTAAATGTTTGTATAAATCTCTGTTTTCCTCATAGAAAAAATAATTCTAGTAATTTCTCAAAAATGAATAAAAGCAAAATATTGAGTGAAGCTAAGAGAGATAATTGGTAATTATTTTACTCAATATTATCATTTCAGTTATCCAACCATTGGATTTCTATCATCATAATTCTATAGTAATGATTTTTATCATTACAAGGTTTTGTGATTATACTTCCCCAGCATTATCATACATTTTTGTTTGCCACCTCCACATTTCTAACGTTTCTCTACATATATTTTTATAAAGATATTTATGTTAATTCTTTCAATATATTAAGTATCCAATAATTATATTACCCACACCTCTATTTGCATTTTCATCCTATTTTCTTTTTTAAAAAATTCACTTTTATGGGAAAGACATTACAAGAAATGACACGTTTTCATAACCATTTTAAAAATAGATGTATGTAGGATGATATTTCTATTAACTTTGATACAGTAATAATAGCATTATGACTAGTTTGCCAACGGTGGGGTTGAAGAAAGAGAACTTTCACTGTGGATACAGAAGTCATATACATAAATCGTACAGAATGTTACTATAAACTGGCCAGCTAGCAGCACCTGAGATAAATGTCTTTGGGTTTTAGTCATCACCACATCTAAGCTTGTTGTCTCCTCTGCATTATTAAAAAGAACTCAGTGATCTCTCCTCCAGCTTTATCTGCTCTCGTGGTACTCCCTTTTGGGGAGTTGGGTGGGGCAGGAGGAAGCATGTTCTCCCACATGAGGTACTTAAGCCATCTGTAATTCCTCATCTTTTCAGTGATTTTCTCATAGTGTTTCCATACACTCCCTCCTTCTCAACTTACCCAGTGATTGATTCTTTCTGTAATGTGTCTTTCATTCACCCAGGCACACATAAAAATAACTTATCGTTTGCTCCATGGCATCAGTAATAGGAGCACTGCTATTTCTATTTGCTACTACTGAAGATGTTGCAATTCATATGAAATACATTGATAGTAGGAGCAACACTAACAAAGTTTTATATCAGCTTCATGTGTCTTAAAATCTTGAATTGTGGCCAAAGCAGTAAATAATTAAGATTCAATCAACTCCATGGAGATTAGGGTTTTCTACTTATCAGGAATCTCACAAAGCCCCCAAGCCATCCAAACTCCCAAGAGTTTCAGCCCATGACTTGTTGGGACACTCAGCCTTTTCTGAGGGGGACTCTTGGGGAAGAAAGAACAGAGCACGAATTATCTTGGCTTCTCTAAATGTCTTCAGATGGGTCAGAACCAAGTGAACCTTAAACCATCCTACTTAGGTTTACTGATGCCCAAAGTGTTCCTCTTCCCTCTGGGCCCTTAAAATCCATGTAACTGCAAATACTAGGGGTAAAAATAGGGCATGTTAAGTAGCTTTGTCTCTTTAGATAATAGGAAATTACCCAGGAAATAAATCTGACTTTCTTTCCTCTCTTAGTTCTGTCCTCTCTGCTGAACAGCACAATTATAAGGAGACACTGTGTGCAGTTTGTCTTCGAATAAAGACATGAATCTATTAAAGCTAAAAATTAAAGTTATAAACACCTTCTGTATAATTCTAGATAGTTGATATAGACCTGATATCAGTCTCTCACTCTAATTTTATCCCTATAGCAATGCTATGAGGAGTATAGAGTAGTCATTGGCTCTAGTTCGCAAAAAAGAAAAATGAAATAGGAAAGCTGTGTAATTTCCTAAAGAACTCAAAGCTTTGACGTAGTTGGACAGATTCAAGCCAAGATGTCTGACTCTCAGTTCTAGTTTCCTTCACAGTTACATGAGCCTCCTCTCTCTTGCTTACTCCTCCCTGGACCGCAGTCCTTTGGAGCAGGAGATTCATATAAATTCTATTGGATTAAGGGATAGAGGTACGTAACAATCACAGATTTACTTAAAGGGCAACAATAGCATAAAATATGAAAGAACAGCAAATGGAGATAAAGTGTTCTAAGTTCCTTGAAATAGTAAAAGTAGAAATCACAGATTCAGGGTGTAAACTCTTGAGCAGTGATTCTCAACTAGGGGTGATTTTGCCACCCAGAAGACATAAGTTTCTGTAGACATCTGTGGTCACCACATTGAGAGGGAGGGGGTTTGCTACTGGTACCTACTGGGTAGAGGCCAAGGATGCTGCTAAATATTCTACATTGCAAACAGCCCCCCAAAACAAATAATTCTTTTTTTTTACTGAGGAAGATTCATCCTGAGCTAACATCTGATGCCAATCTTACTTCTTTTTTTTTTTTTTTTGCTTGAGGAAGATTAGCTCTGAGCTAACATCTGTGCCAATCTTCCTCTATTTTGTATGTGGGTCACCACCACAGCATGGCTAACAAGTGGTGTAGGTCTGTGCCCAAGATCCAAACCCACAAACCTGCTGCACACAAAGAAACTTCATATCTCCTCCCACCCCACCTTGATTCTTCTTTCCCAGCACCACCATGCTCTCCCCAGTTGTTGGAGCCAGAAACCTAGCAAGGGGTGCTCTTGAGATGGGAGTAAACATCACCTTCCTGTTTCACCACCTGCTCCTCATGGAATTCTGCCATGTTTCATGGATGGGGTAAGTGCTAAGCACATTTTTAAGACTTTTAAAATATTTTGCCAATTATCTCTAAAAGTGTTTTGTCAGTTTACAATTCTACTAGAAGTGTACAAAAGGGCTAGATTTGACAACATCAGGATATTTCCATTCTCTTTGTCTTGGCTAAGATGGCGTTTTATGTCTTTGAATCCTAGTAAGACTTGAATCTTTTTCCACATAGCTATTGGCCCTTTGTATATTTGGGGATTTGCATTTTCATCCTTGCCTCGTTTGCTTATTATTATGTCAACTTCCTGTTCTTTTGTAAACAATTTAAAAACCGACGTGAATCTTTTGAATAAGCTTTGATTACCAATGAAATATACCCAAATTATACATTGCTTTACATATACATAAATATGTACAAGATGCAATGAAATAAAATTAGCTCGGGGTATGGTAGAAAATCACAAAATTGTCATTAATAAAAGATCAGTATCACTCACTGAGAGTAATAGGGCCAGTGAATTACGGTCTGACACAGACTGAAGAAAAACCTGGAGTGTTTTACTAGTTCATTCAATAGATGCTCCACTGCTTCTCAGTGAAGCTGAGACTTAGTGATTTTAGTCCGTCTTCAAGGCAAGGAGATTGTGCTCTTACTTTTTAGTGAACTTGGAGGTGCTTCCAATCTTTTGTACTTGGGTAGCACCTGGCACTTTGATGAGTGTCCCCCTCCTCCTCCTCCTGGGCTCAGTTGGGGACCATATTGGACAGTGGGAGTGGGGTGCAGAAATGAGCAGCATGTCTGTCTCTTCAGTTCCCACCCTCCACAAGAATCAAACATTTACTCCTTTACAGGAATGTAATCTAAGTACAAAAACAATAATACGCAGAAATCTGGACCAGACAAGAGGTGGGTGTCAGCTCTTGTCAGAGGGACTCGCATGCTTTCCCAGGCTGCCCTCACCCAAGCTCTCTCCACCCCTGCCTGGAAGATGCAGCTGACCCTCCCAACCTCCCTGCCTCCACTGCCCCCTCCCAGCGGGAGTTACACAGTCACCTGAGAAGTCTTCCTAACCCTTGACTTTGGCTCTGTCAGTTCTATACACTCTACAGAATAAGAATACGTTTAGGAAACCTGGTGTCTGGCAGTTGTTACATGAGGAGAGATAATTAATTCCTTTTCTAACCTTTTAAAGATAATAATTCAGTGAACTCACTCTTTACAGATGGGGTGTAAGCATCTCAGCACCCTGTTGAAAGCCTTCCATCCCCAGACATATCCGTCCTTCTCCCTTTTGCAGACACGGTAGGTCCTCTGTGCCCCTCCTCATCCTCTCCTCCCCCAAAGGAACAGCAGACCCCACAGGCTCTGTGCCACCTTCTGCGTTTCCTCAGGGTCCTGGCTCCTCATCAGGATCCCTTCCCAACTCAGGTTGGGAGAACTCTGTTTGTCCTTTGTTCCACATCCTAAACACTGTTTCTTCTCCAGCCCCTATATCCCCAACGTCCTTGAAGTCACAGTGCAGCACTCCCGATCCTGCAGGAAATGCTTTATCTCCGCCTCACCGGGACCCCTGGGTCCAAATTTTAACGACAGCTGGTCGGGCCAGTCAATGTTCCTTAAAGTCTGACAGCTCTCCTGCTACCACTGTCCACATATGACTACACACAATGTTCTCTGCGTGTCTTATTAATTATTAATTGCCAAAAGGCAGCCCCTGGAGGTCTCCTTCCCTTTGTCCCTGGTAACTCCAGGCATGGGCAGTAATCACGGGGCCCCAACCATGTCTCCTGGCCTCACGGTGGACAGGTCTCGGGGCTGCCTCCCTGTCTCAGTTGCAGCTCCCGCTGATGCAAGGCTGGACCTGCCACCTGCACCTGGATGCCCTCATGTCCCACCTGGGTCCCTGGTTCCAGCTTCCCACAGACACTGTGGTTCAGTCTCTGCTCAGCCACGCATGGCCCTGGTCTGCCAGATGATAAGTAAATGCAGACTTCATCTGGGTCTCCCCCGAGGCAGGGGCCCCACCCACAGGGTTTCTGAGACTCCTGGGGAGGAAGGGGTTTCCTGGGACCACCTGCTTTCACTGGGCATGGCCTGTGTTCGGAGGAAGGGGCCACCTGAATAAGAAGAAATCACTGGAGCTCCTTCTCTCCGAGACTCCTTCCTTTACCAGACAACGCAAATAAAAAACACAGTATGAGCAACTGGGAAACCTAAGCTTATATTTGGGATTATGATCTGCCCAAAATGGCTTGTTTTAGGGAGGCAAAGACCACCTGCAGCTCCTGGGTGGGGTGGCCACGAGTAGGCTGTCCCTGCTGTTTGCTCCAAATCCCCCTAACGTTGGTTTGGTTTTGTGATGCCAAGGAAAAAAGGAGAGAAACAAAATCCCCCATTTTGCCACTCTACGTTCTACCTCCTCAATCCCCAAACACGATTCTGAGCAAAGAGAAGCAAGTGTGACTGCAAAAAGAAAGGCCAAATGGCAAAAGATTATCCATGTCTGATTCACGTTATTTTCAGAATGGTAACAACTGGTTAACTCATTCAATGACAGAAGCCACTCTGGTCAGTTCCTACGTGGTTGTAGCACATAGAACATGATAAAATATTTGGTTGATATGATATTAAATACTTATAATGGCTTATATTCATACAGATCAATTCATATTGACTTCTCATGAAGTATGATTTATCTAGATCAAATTGAGGGAGAAATTTTGTAATCATGCAATAACTGTCAAAGAAGATAATTGCCAAAATGGATAACTCAGGTAAAAATGGCCTCCATTTCATGCCTAAATTGTCAATCTTCACTGATCCTTATAATTTTCCTTTAAGAGGACAAAATAGAAAAGCATTCAGTCTAACTAGTTGACAATAAAAGTAACTACAAAGAATGCTAGTTCTTTCTAATTTTGGCATGTCATTTCTTCTTTGGTTTCCCAAAAAAGTGACTAAGGAGAAAAGTTTACTATTTCCTTCTAATATCTCTTTCTTTTTTACCACACTCGTAATCATAATAACCAGTGAAACTGACAAGAGATTTTTATATATTGAGGTATATGGGGTAAGTATCAGGGTTCAAAACTGATTCGGTTTGAGCTAAAGAAGCCTGACTTATGACCTCTCAAGAATCCATTGCACATCTGCTTTAACCAATAAAGAATGCACCCTCTTATAAGAATGCGCACTTCCCCTCCTCTGCCCTATTGGTAACCGATTATTAATCCCTTTCCCAACATCAGGGTCGTGTTGACCTGCTAATTTGAAACTGCATACCTCTTTGGAAGTTTGATGAATATGTATCCTGGGCGTGTTTAATGTATATTCTTTGTTCTAAAAAGGTATAGGACTGCACTGAAGACCACACTTCTCTGGAATGCTTTCTCCCTTTCCAGAAAAGACCTTCCTGGGTTATAATCCTCAGTTTTGTATCCAGTAAAACTCATCTTATTTCTCTTATCAATAGAATGGTTATTGGTTATTGGTTATATATTTTTGCATTGACACTATTGTATCAATAGAAAATAAGATAAGTATCTGTCTGGAGTTGCGTGTGTGTGAAATATGAAAGGTTAAATGCAATTGGGGTGACTTTAAAGGAAAAATGAGTAGTAGTGATGACCTTGTATCTGTCTAGCTCTGTGTTACTTTCCTGTTTTATCTTCTAATAAGTCTTGTGGTCACATCTGGTTGCAGTCTGTCAAGATGATTATTAAGATGTCTCTGAATACCACGTTGCCTCAGATTATTTTGTCCCTTGTATTCAGAGTTTTCTTCAGCTGCAAATAATATAAAATTGAATAAAGCAACTTAACCAAATACATTTTCTTCCCGGGCAGCAGAAAGGTAGAGGTGTACATTCCAGATGAGAAGAGCATCTCCAAACTGAACCAGGAACCAAGTTCCTCCTACCTTCCTGTTCTGTGATCCTTAGTGTATGACTTTCATCCTCATGGTTACAGAATGGCTGTTGTGCCTCTAGGCATCACATGTGTATTCCAGGCCACAAAAGTGAAAGAAGGAAAGTGCTAAAAGGATATGCCACTGAGTCTGACCCATTTTATCAGAGAAAATAGTGGCTTTCCCAGAAGTCCCACCTCCCCCCAAAATTTTGATTACTTCTTATTGGACAGAACTATGTCACATGGTCACCATTACCTAGAAGGGAGCCTGGAAAACAGAGCTGGACACATGACTGCCTAAACAATACAGGACTTTCCTTAGAAGTGGAAGAAGAGAGGTAATAAATATTGGTAAAGTAATCACAGTGTCTTCCACAGCTTCCTCCATGGTTAGGACAGAGTAATACATTCATTTTAGATGTAATAATTCACACTGGATATGAGTTAAATATATGTAAGATTAATAAAATTTGTGGTGTTGAGAAGAAGGAGCTGTGGTCTGGAGGGGAATCCTCAAACATTGGCTGACTAGGGTGTGAAGTGCTCACAAGATCATCAGATGAGCCCCTGGAGAAGGCCATCCATCTTCTCTCTGTGCTGCTCTTACTGTACTCACTGGGTATCATGGTACGAGAGCGGGTGGGAGGATGGCGGGGGGTGAACTGGGACAGAAGGGGCGTGAGTGTTGCAGTGTGGAGGGTGATGACATACAGAAACCGTGATGAAGGCTCACTCCTTTGCACCGGGTTTCAGATACTGTATCAGTGTCTCCCTTGATGCTGCGTTCATCACCAGGAAGCTCATTTTCCTGAAGTCCTACAATCAGAATAATGCCTAATTTCTCCACAGGGCACTGATGACCCCAGGGGGGCCAGATGATGCTTATTATAAGCACAAAAATCACTCTGCCATGGTCTGGGTACAGAGTTAGATTCTTTATCGATCCTGCAGCAGGTGCTGTCTTGGGTGCCTTATCTGCAGTGTCTCACTTAACACTTATAAAACCCTGTGAAGCAGGGGTTATTAACCCCATTGTACACACGTGTACCATGCACCAGGCAGGTCTCCAACTGACACAGGGACACTTGTCTACAGCATTGTATTAGTCAGGGTCCTTCAGAGAAATAGAACCAATGGGGTGTATAAATATGCATGTGTGTGTGAACACCCATCTAGAAAGCAGGGGCGGGAAAAGATGGGGAGACAGAGGTACCCACTGACAGTGTTAGAACCTGTTTATCCAGCCATCCAAGAAGCTAGTTTCTGCTCTGGGAGCCATTAAATTCTCCTTTTACATTAAGCTAGTTCAAGTTGAGTTTCTATCTGGGGAAGAATCTTTTCAACTACATTTAACAAGCATCTCTTCTTCCCAAGTTGCCAAATGGATAACCAGCTATACACATTTTCCTTTGAGGGGTCCTCTTTTCAGCATTCATGGGCCAACCCCGGTGTGGGGAAAGAAAGAACAGGTCAAGTGGAGCTGTCACAAAAAACAAAATGTCCACAAATATTCCAACACAGTCTCTAGCCATCAGAGCACTGTCTTATATAGTTAATTTTGAAGTCATGATTTGGAAAATGGATCTGTACTCTTTTTATATAGAAAATAAATTTGCTCACTTTCTCTTCACTCTATCTCCTCATTTTGGTGCTCTTTATCAATGCAAAACAAATTAAGATTCTTGGAAGAATAGTTGATAGTCTCAGATCACATTAAATTGTTTTGCATCAGAAAAATAAACTGAGTTTCAATCTGTGAAAATACACATAATCTTTCTTTCATATGGCAGTCCTGATATGGTCAGGCGGTATTTATATTCTATCCCCACCATTACTATGGAGATGGCATCCTGAAAGAAGCAGTTTCCATCCCACTTAGCTCCCTGTGAAACCCTCCGCCTCTTTTCTATCCCACTGTGAGAAAGAATTCGGCTTTCTTAGTATGTCCTTTCATGTAGTCACTTTAAAATACAACCAATTTATTCTCTCTTTAAAATATCCATTTTAAAACCTTATAATTTCTGGAACTCATTGGCCATGTTTCATGTTGACACCTGATTATATGATATATAGAGTCCATTTTCTATACACAAAGAGCCAGTCTTATTCTTCAGAAAGTAATTTAGTAGCATAAATTGAGGACAAGCGAATTTACACATCTAGAAATAGATGTTGAGCTCTTTGATTCCTTGGCTAATTTTCCAAAATTAATTTCCTTGTGCCCCAGAACTTTACCTCTGTTTAAACAGGCCTTCTATGCCCTCCCTCCCACACCCGTATTTATAAAGGAAAACTTAAATTCCTCTTAATCATCTCAAATGTAGCCCCACTTCCCATAACTTTTCTTTCTGATCAGGACATTATCCCCCCTGACCAGACTTCCCTCTGCTGGCACTTAGCATCTCTCAATTCCAAGAGTGACAGCTAATTCACAGGCCACTTTGTTTCCACTTCTACCTAGTTGTGTACCAGCTTAAGAAGCACTTAGCTAAATTACTGTTGAAAACTATCAACCTTAAACTGTACCTATTAAACCTTAAACTATTAGAACCAATTACTAAAGCCACATTCAGTGATTTATTTTGCTTTCTCTTGTTTTCCTTTGAACTTCAAGAGGTAGAAAAGGTTTGTGTATTAGATTAAATGATAACCAAATGGTCTTTGATCTTTCCCTTGGTGAGGAGGCATATGATTATCAGCGGTCATGCAGAATGTTCTTGAGTTGGAAGATCACATTGTAGCAGGTGAAAACAGCCATATTCTGAGTGGAAAGGTCATACTTGGCGCATCATCTGGGATGTGTGTATTGTGGTGTTATTTGCATATCACACTTGAGGAATCTCAGTGAGCCCCAAGTGAACATTTATTTGTGAGTCTACCAACAATTATGGCTATAAAGACAGTTGAGGGATCTCCAGCAATTCTCTTTGGAAAAGTATGGAGGATCCATGAGATTGCCAAAGCATAGAAAAAGATACATATTTTTTCCTAAAAGAAAAAAATGACTAACAGGAAAATCTTCAAAAACATCTAGTCATAGATAGTCAAATTCAACACAAAAATACTGGAATGAATTGCCAAAGAATCAATTTGTATGCACTTTCACAATCGTAAGGGACTCAGCCCAGAAGACCATGGAGCTTTGTGAGGAACTTATTCAAGAAGCCCAAAGCAAGTTACTCCAGCATATTGTGACAAGCCTGAAGGATCAGGAGGAAGCAACAGATCAGGCCCTGTCTGTTGTGAAAGTCATGATTTCCACGTGTGGCTCTCTCTCAGATGGCAAGTTACTAATTTCCACCCTTGAGATCTTCAAAGAGAAACACAAGTTAACCAGCACCACAAGCTGATAAGCTGGGGATATAAACTAGACATAACTCGTGTCAACTATTTTCTAAGAAAATCAACATTGGGCGAAGTAAAATCAATCTTAGAAGAAGTTCTCAATAATGACCTAATGAAATCAGGCAAATAGAAAACATAAATTGCATTGTATTAACATAGCAATATTGGGACATTGTCTTCTGGGACCTTAATTAGTCATCTTCGTTCATCTTATATTTTATTCAATAATTCAATAATTTTGTTATTTTTATTATTATCTATAATATTGGATGAATACTACTATATGCCACTTCACACACAACTTAATCTCCATAATAATGTCGCCACAATTTCTAATTTTACAGAGGAATGAGCTGAGGATTTGTCAGTTTATGAAAAATGTTCAAAATACACATGGTGGGTGGTGGAGGCAGCGCAGAGTCCTGCTGCCTGACCCCAGAGCCACGCTCTGCACACCTATTAGTCCCTGCCTTCTGAACTCCCATCACTCTCTACCTGTGATTTAAATATCGAGGAGTATCTTGAACCCCAGGTCTCTAATACCTCAACCGCAGAAGACTTGAATAGCTGTAGAGAATCTTCCCTCTGAGAGTGTCTTCCTCTCAAGAGGTTTAAATCAACTTTGATAGCAGGGCCTTAAACTAAATATCCACAGGGCCAGGCAGGTAACCTGAATGTATGAGTTCCCTGAGTATAAGAAGATTAACAAGGAAGAGGCCTGTATCTGAACATACACAGACACATGCACACATGCACACACACAAACATGCACACACACAAGCACACGTATGCTACCACAGGCATTCAAACTCATTTATAACTTTTCAGTAAATGTGCTGGAAAAAATAAGGTTTTCTGCTTCTATAATTCAATTGTAAAATATTCCGGCAACGAATCAAAGATGACAGGGAATGCTCTTTACCAGTGTTGGAGAACATTATGTAAATGGAGATCTTCAGTTGGGATGTACCATTGTCACCAGGCTGCTCTAACACTCAGAATGTAACTACCCCTGAGAATCACTGTTTTGGAAGGAATGATATTTTTAATTTGGACTTCAGCTGGCTTTTGTTGTCTATACCCTACAACAGCAATACACTATGCTGACTACATGAATTTACAACAATTTTCTACAGTAAGTGGAAAAAGGAGACATAAAAATATGGGGGATTGCATCAGAAGATGTCCCTGTGAAGACGGGGACACAGGGAGAGTGTCACGTGAAGTTGGAAGAATGGAGTGATGCATTTACAAACCAAGGAATGCCAAAGATTTCCAGAAAACCACCAAAGCTAGGAAGAGGCTGAGAAGGATTCCCTCACAGTCTTCAGAGGGAAGATGGCCCTGCCAACACCTTGATTTCAGACGTCCGCCCTCGGAACTGTGACACAATAAATTTCCATTGTTTTAAGCCACCCAGTTTGCGGTACTTGGTTACGGCAGCCCTGGGAAACTAATACAGTTTGGGGAACTAGAAACGAACCTAATCAATACAATTGCCCGAGACATTGCCATCTTACATTGGTTATCTTGGTGCAAATATTAGTAACATTCTTTAACTCTCAAAAATGATCCAACGTAGATGAAAAAATATTAGAGGCCCATTCTATACCTTGCATCTAGCCAGCTTCAACTCATCTTTAATTCCAAGTGTTCCCCTTCTTAAGTATGGAGGCAGGGGTAGGAAGACTTAAGAGACCAAGTGAACAGCAACTTAGTAGGAAGTGGTAATTTTTTTTAACTCTCTGAGATAGAAAAGAAGTCTAGACCATGAGTACTTAGTTGATGTGTAGGAAAACTGGTTGCTTCAATTCTTAGCTCAATCTGCTTGTGAATGGCTGAGCTTTCAAAAGACTCAGGAACAGTGTGTAGAAACTCAGACAAAGGGAAGGGGACTCAGTGAGTTTCTATTTTTTACAATTTTCAATCAAGGGCAGGGTTCAGTGAAGGGGCTGGGTACCTAAAACCCAAATAGAAACACAAGGTCTTACTAGCTTGAGAAATAAGAGGATAGAGTGGAAAGAGTAGAAGGAAATCCTGATACGAAGAAAGCCACAGTGGAGGAGCCCCAAATTCTGTGTATAAATTCTGTCCACGTCCCTGGCTGACCCCTGAACCACCCACGTGGAGTTCTATATGTAGATTAAGCTAAATTCAGCTAAGGCTAAAAGAACAGAGATTTGAGCTCCTGCTCGTTTCTAGGGAGATGGAGTGGGAAATTCGAGTTTAGTCCAAACAAAAAACTAAATCAACACTTTTGAGAGGAACATATTATAACTTACAGTTTTTATGATGTCTCAGTCATAATGTCCAGGATACAATCCAAAATTACCAGACATATAAAGAAACAGGCAATGTGAAGTCACACCCAAGAGAAGAAACAATTGATGGAGATGTCATTTCCTGAAGCTTTCAGCAAAGAAAGTGAAAAGAAGCAAAACACTCATCTAAGAACTATGGGGCTCTCTGGCCTCTGGCAGCCAGGCAGAGCCCACTGCCTGGGATTACACACAATATTCTCTTTGCATTTTCACAGGTCTTTTGTTCAAGGGTCCTTACTTTAAGCCCTCATCAGTCAATACATTATTCTTTATTATTAGAGGGGAGAACAAAGAGAGACTGTGTGGGAAAGAGTGGGAAGGAGTAGGGAAGCAGTTTTGTTTTCCTAGTTGGGTGAGTTTGTTTTAACTTTCTTGGGCTTGATGACATAAGGGCGGCACTGGAGAACAGCTTCTGAGCTGTGATGATTCTGCTGCTCATTTACTAAACTTTGTAAGACTGAGCAGAGGAGGTAACTATATCCCCGTTAAAGATTTCACATTGCCTTCTTTTACCTCTAGGTGACATTTTCTAGTTGCTTCATTAATTCACTCCATAAGAGCTTAAAAGGGCCCTGGAGATCATCTGATCTATCCTCATCCTTTAAGAAGTAGTCCCAGAAGTTTCAATATATTCACAGGGTTAGCCAGCTGGTTAGTGTCAGTGCTGGGACTACACCACCATCTATTGATCCCCAGCACTTGTGTTCTCTGCAGTTCAGCATCCTTCCACCAATCAATCACTTTATTAATATATTAAATGCAATTTTTATCACATGCCTATTAGGTGCCAAGAGTTGTCCTGGGGCATAGAGGTGCATTAGTGAACATGATAGAGGAGATTTCTGACCTCAATCTATACTTGCCATTCTGTCTGGAAGCTATACATCTGACTTTCAGTTTTAATCACCTGATAAGTACATCGTCATCATTTTCACTTCTGGTAAAAGAATCTGTTGATTTTCCTAACATGTTATCCTCCACCTCAATTTATCTATAAAAAGTTAAATTAAAATAAACATTGTAAAAAACAAAATGGTATCTTCTTAACCTTGGCTGCAATTAGACCTACTTCTAGACATTACTCCCCTTCCTTTATGCTGTATCTATCAATCATTCATTCTTGTGACAACTGACCCATTGAAGCCAATTTGAAACGATATAAGTTACATTCCATGGGATATTCTCTCTTCCAGAGTCTTTCAAACATCTTTTATCTGCCATCTTCCTGCTGCTTTTTTCACTGCTGAGAACAAAGAAAACAACTGAATAGAATTGGTCATTAGTCTGTTGATAAAATTCATTATGAATAATAGAAATTCATTTTCCCAAAATTAAAAATAAGCATTTTTCAGATAGACGTAAGATTCTTGTTGCTTTTCACGATTGTTTGTCCTCTCTCTGTTGAAACTTGAATCGTGACATTTGGCCTTCACTAATTATGCTGTAACTATTAAAGTTGAATCCAATTAAACTGTAAACATAACACAGGCACAAAAATCGTGTTATACATGTGCAGGAGTGTGGTTTTGGATATTTTATTACATCTATGTCATCAAAAAGTGAAAAACAACATAATTTTTTATAACGAACGTGGATTACCATTTATGATACACTAGGAAATGATTACTTCTCATTTATATGCTGCAAGGAAGCCCATATCTAAATTTGCACTGTTGTGCTATTTAATACCCAACATTCAAAACCCAAAAATGATTTGGCCAAAACTGTAAGACATTAATTATACCACTCTCCAGTTTACTTAACAAAAGAGTTTTACTAATAAAGTGTTACTGAATCTTCCAGTCCTTTAATCTGTGCGTGTATTCATATACAACAGGAAGAAGAAATTTCCTTGCAGATTTAATCAATCTTTGAGGATATTTTTCAGGTTTCCTTCAAAAAGCTATTCTTTTTCCACCTCTACATTCCAAAAATGAGTCACAATTTCTGATAAGATTAGACTTCTAGTCAAAGAGCAGAATATGCCCAAAGAACTCCGCTCTGCACTCAAAAATATGGAAAGAATGGAGACACACAAACACACACTCAAAAATAGGTTTAAAAAAAGGTAAAACATCTTTGAGTATATTTACTGAGTTGAGCCAAATATTTAGGGCTCTAAACATTCTAGAATTAGAAGCAAGCAGTGGAGGCTCAAATTTAATTTGCTTCACAGAAACAGCAACTGCACACAGCCCATTTGCTGCAGGAGACTACGAATTGACTCCCTATATGAAGTGAGGCCTAAGTCTGAGTTCTTTTCCTAGGAGCAGAAGCTGAATATACCCTTGGAAATCAGCTACCGTGTTGTAAGGAAGCCCAAGCTAGCCCACACAGAGAACGCAAGGAGAAGCTCACCATCAGCAGAATTTGAGGCCCCGCTAAGAGCCAGCATCAACCAGGAGACATGTGAGTGAAGGAATCCTCAGATGATTCTAGACTTTGGGTCTTCCTTATGAGGACCCAGATATTGTGGAGCAGAGACGAGTTGTCCCTGACGTCCCCTGTTTGAATTCTAGACCCACAGAATCGATGATCATAATAAACATTTGCTTTACACTGCTGAGTTTTAGGGTATTTGTTACACAGCTTTAGTAGCCATTCACAATTTATCCCTTTATAATTTACCCAATGTTGACAATTTTGGCCTCCAGAGCTCAGGATAAGAAGAAGATTTATTTCTTTTCTCCCAACATTTTCTTTTCATTAGGGACTAAAGCAAGTAGATATATACCATCTCTGCTCTGCTGACCTTTTTCTTTGGTGTCTTTGGTCAATATGTATTTGCTATTTAACTTTATGTAAATAAATTGTATGCATTTTCCATATTCAAGTTTTCTCAAGGTACTTTTTCATTAGGCTTTACTCATTAGGTGCAGGGGAGAGTGTTTTCCTCACAGCTGTTCCCATACTTTCCCCAAGTCCAAGGACTAATTGGTCTCTGTTTTCTGTATAAGCACTCGGCAGTGTGTGCTCACCTCACTATTGCTCCATCTCCATCCACATAAAATCTTGTCTTCAAAATAGGTAAAGTTCTAAGACTAAACTTATTTCCATATCAACCAAAAATTGCAGGTATCTGGAAAGCAAACTCAAGTCTGAATACATAATCTTCTTTTATTTATTTGAAAGCTTTCTATAAATTCTATAGTCATATAAAGACATATTACAGGCTGTTCTTCAGTTAGCCTTATTTCTGTGAGTAAATTAATATTTTTGCAGTCATTTAGTGTTTTTGTCACTATGCCCTTTTTCCTGAAGCCAGTATTACCCACGCAATCATCTAAATGGGCCACACCAGCTGCAATTGCTACGGTTACTTGTCAGCTGCTGTTCATGGTGGCATCTTTTCAGTGTTTCTGTTAGACTCAGATTTCTCTCTAATCACTGACTTCACATATCATGTCGATTTGATGTTCTCACTTGAGCCGTCAAGTATGCATTTTCATAGATGATAACATGAGACACAGACTCTTTCAGAGTAGACTTTAGGGGGTAAATTTCAGTGCTGTGCTAAAATTATGGTTCTTATGGGTTCTGCTGAGGCCAATTTAACCTCACTGTATCGTAATTTACCAGAAACAGTGATAGAAAATAAGATCTGGTTGAACACCTGGGGTGTCTAATCAGGGTGATGAAGATGGAGTGAGAGTCAAGATGCCCTTGGAGTTAACGAAGCTTGGACATTTAATTCCCCAATGTGTTTGATAAAAAATTTTCTCTAAGCCTAACAGTGTCTTTCCTTTTGTGACTAATTATGTTGTTATCTTCAGCGTGGGGAGAAGCATTCATTCTTCCCCTAAGTCACTCACTTCGCTGTGCGGTAGTACTACCCTCTCGACAAGCAAGCTAAATAAACTTTTCTCCAACCTTGATATTGTCATACCTGTTTTCTGCTCCCATTTTTCTTTTTCTCCAATTAAGTAAAAATCTGAAGAGTTAAAATATCATGACAATGTGCCATCTTACTTACGAAAAGCAGGACACTGCTCAATATTAGTACACTGCCCACTCTTAGTTGCATCACTGGCAACTCAGTCCCGTGTATCTGCAACAAGCTAAGTTAGAGCAATTGTAGCAAGCTATCAACCTGCATGTTGTGTACAGATCAAGGTATACGGAGTTAGGAAATCTTACAGTATGATCTCAACACATGGAATGGCCCATTATTAAAAGTGGAAAAGATGAATATTCGCCTATTAAATTACTTATTCACTTATTTACTTGTAAATTTTCAATCTGGTTTCCAGGGAAGACCCACTCTGTTTTATGTTAGATACTTTAGATGTGATGGATACAAAAATAAAAATAAAATCTTTTTGTAAAAGATAGTCTAAAAGAGGAAAAAGTAGATGTTAACTACAGAGAAAATAATCTACAGGCTAATGTTGTGTTGAGTCACCTCCTTTCTCCGGTTAGCTCTTTCACTTTGCTAAATTCTGCAGTAGTATTGGTCCCCGCATCTAACATGATGGGCATCTCTAATAGAAGTGGGGTAGAGATCATCACAGGAGCTTAAGGAAAAAATAATGGTTGAAGATGAAAAAATGCAAATCAAGGGGCATTGTTTTAAAATCTAGCTTAAAATTTAAAAATCTCTTAAATCTATTGAACTATACTTCCTAATTTTAAGAATTCAACGTTTATTTCCTTTGAACTATTCTCTATAATTCATAGTCTCATATAAGACTTCCATTGAGATAATCATTTTCGGGTGAAGAGTGATTACATTTAAGTGAAGCTCTGACTTTTTAGAAAGGTGATGATTTCGTGTCTGCAATTGGAATTCACAGGTGAAATTTTCCTCCCTGCTTGAGTTTCAGAAAGCACAAGGTGTGAAGTTAGGCCCTTCTAATAAGCTCCTCATATCACTTTATCACTTTGCTGAAATCAAAAGACATGAAGAAACAGTCTTCCTTCTCTCCTTCTACATGACTCAGTGGGAAGCTGGCTGCCCCTCCTCTGAATTAAGCTATCACTTTTTACCACTCTTTTGGAACGTATCAATGTCTCCCTTGCATTCTTGCATAAACACACAATGAATTATGAGCTCCTGGAGGACAGAGTACGATCATATCTTGGATCCCAAACAGACCTCATGACAATGCTTCACCCGTGGTTGACTCTCCACAGCAGCTTCTCGAATGCGAAAGGATTAGTTCCAGCATCCTCACGGATGCTTTTATTCCCCACCCTCATCCTCAACAGGGCAATAGGAGCCTGTGCACAGTTCCCCTATACTTAAGAAATAAAATTTTTCCAGAACATGAAAAACATGTTATTTTACTTGTCATAATACACAATAGTGCACTACACATCTGTTCTCTGTTTTGTTGATAAAGTATATTTGGCCCGGTCTGTCAGCTTTTATTGATGGCATCTCTTTATTTCAGCATTCCTGGTTCTCTGTAATACTCCAAACCCACATCAAGTGCAGCAAAGCTCCACGAACTTGTGCACGATCCAAGGAGACAGGTGCACTGGTACATCTCCTTAATCCAGTCAGAAGATCTGACTTTTCTGGAAGAAGCTGGTGTAAGAATGAAGGCAGTGCCGAGCATGGGTCATGGGCTTCTGTAGCTTCATGCAACTCGGGGCTCTTGATGTCCTTTGCCTGGTTGAACTAGGAGTGGGGATTTTAGGGACCTGAGTGACACAGGTAGGAGGGAGACAGCCCATGCGGACCCTCGCATACAGGCTGCTACAACGTGTGTTAGGACAAATGCACACTCGGGACACCCCAGCCTAGGACCCTGTACATAAGAAGATAGGGGTCCCAGCCCTGACTGCCCCAGTGAGATCCATGACCTGGAAAGTCACTTTGCCACTTCTGCCTTGGTTTACTCAAGGGTGGAATGGGAAGGCTGTGACCAGATCAGCTCCAAAGGCCATGAAAGCTTTGGTACCTTGTTCTTTAGAATTGTTAGGGACAAACACAGGTCATCTTGAGTTCTAGCGTGTGTCCAAGAGTTTTATGATTGTAAAGGATGGACCTTGTCTGGGAAGAGAGTTAAAATGCGATGTGAGCAGCTGCGGCCAGCAGCTTCCTGTGATGGAGAAGCTTGCAGATGGACGTAAATGATCGTATGACTGAGGAAACAAAAGGCATACAACGTCCCAGGGCTTCTATTTTTCTCCAAAGAGTTCACAGAAGCCAAGGCCCATAAATTTTATTGCTAGATCAGACAAAAGAGAGAGATGTGCCCACAGCAATACAATATGAGATGTCAAGTATTTGTTGGAATAGAGTTGTGAACGCAATTTTTTGGCAGTTTTTTTTATTTCATGAGTAGAAAGGTTTTTAGTTTATTTAAGTTGTATTACCTTGAAATCTTGGAGAAAAATTATGAAGTGACAGAAGTCAAAAAAGCGTTATCGAAATTTGTTTCTTGGATGCTTGGTCATTTTAAAGCAGAGAAACAGTTTACATTGATTTTGATATAGATGTTAGTCGTTTCTTTGTAATGACTATAAAAATGTTATAATCTATAATTTGGAATTAAATTTTATTTAAAGACACACATCCCTCAAACCTATCATGTGTAAAATCTAAGGGCTATTAGGTATAAGGTATAACTCTTTTTTGGTAATATTCTTCTATGACTCTATTACTGACACGGGAGTGTGTTACAAGGTACTTTGTGTCTGAGACCCTGCTCTTTGAGGTGATTTAAGGATTCATGCCACCTTGGTCTTTATTCTGAGGAGTTACAGACTGCAAGAGATAATCCACACACAAATAACAACAAAACAGCGCAGTAAGAAAGAAGTACATAGAACGGTGCTTCTTGGTCTAAATTGTTCATTCTTAAACATTAACTTTGTGAATTCTCTCGACAAATCTGTAGAAGAAAAAAGGATGGATAATATTGTTCTGAATTTACCAATGAAGGTGTAAAATGAAATCACCCAAGGGCACAGTCAGCAACTGAGAAATGCAGGTTTTTGCTTCCTCCCCATATACCAAGTTATACTTACAACTCAGGGGCAAGAATGGATATTATATGCTCCTGTCAAGGTCAATAATCAGAGAACACTTTTGACTGGAGTCAGAAGGAACAGGTGTATGTTATCTAAATGGAGTTGAGGGTGTTGAACATTTCAGGTGGAAAGAAGAACACAAGCGAAAGGACACACATGATAAAGTATAAAGGATGCTCAGTTTACTTATAAACAACTCACTGACCGGTGTGTGAAGCACCTGGAGAGGAATCAGGCAAGTGGCAGGGAAAGGAAGGCAGCATGAGTCAGATGTAGAATGTTTGGAGGAACTTGGACACATTTATTCCATGGACACTGAGCATCATGGGAAACATTTCAGCAAACCACAGACAGGTCAAATAGGTGACTTGGGAAGAGTAACGTGGAAGCATCTTGTTGACTTACCCTGAAAGAATCTAGCTGGTGGAGAAACTGGAGTGGATTGGAAATTAATGAGGGTGAAGGGTAAGAAAGTCAACTGAGTTTAAATAGCCACTCAACAATGTCCCACTTTTACATCTAAGGGTCTGCCAATTCTTAACCATGCCAGATTCAAAATCTGCTAATCCCAGTTGGAGAGGTTGGGTTTAACAAACATTTACCTGCCTTTCTTAAGCAAATAAGAAATATATAACAACTGAGTTTCTTTAGACATTGCACGGAAATTTCTTCCCTTGACAAGTGGAGGTTCCACCAGATTCCTTTGAAGAGCCTCTCTTGGAGTCATTCCAGGAACCCTAGAATAATAGGAGAACTAAGATGGCCTCTTGATCCCCGCACTCTCATAGGCCTTTTGAACTGCTGCCCACGAGTCTCTAAACAGTGATATCAGATCTGACTTGTTTCATTGAACTTGCTTTGTTGAACTTATTTGGCTATTCTACAATTTATTTAAAAAGTATGTCTTTGAAGAAAGGAATTTTATTTTTTTTTGTGAGAGTGCAACATTTGGTAAACATAGTCATAGTTCATCTTCTCATTCTTCTACTGCTTGCTTCACTTTCAATTTTTCTTCCTCTTTCTGTACCAAGTCTTGACTCGTGTGTTTCCATTTTGTTCTGTATTATGTCTGTTGAGTGTACAAGAGATTGCCCCATAAGGGGAGATGGGGGCTTAGGGCAAATAACCCTCCAATCAAGTGAATCCCATGGACTGATATTTGGCGGTCTGCAAGAATGACAACCAATTTGTGCAAAGGTGACTGGTCAGTAATGCTTGGGTCTCTTTTGCCACCCACACCATCAACCAAGTCTATGTGGGGACATTCCTTGCCTTATCAATTTATGAAAGAAGATCACTTTGCTAACTACATATTCTGAAGTCAGTTTGTCACGTTGTGTATCATATGGCTTCTTCCTAACTTGTATTCTTCAAAGATCCAAGACAGCACTCACCAGTTTAGACTTTCAACAGCGTATAGCCTCATTTGTGTTCATCGTGAATTTGTCTGCATCAAAGCCACAACCTCCTCCAACAGAACATCTGCTTCCTACACGTCTTCTCAAAGTAATCCTGTGACTACCCTGATAACTGCCAACAGTTCATTAAGGAAGACTTGGAATTGCAAGAGCCATTATGGAGATATTTTGATATATAAAAGATACATTTCTAATCTTTTTTTACTGGAGGAATTCTAGAAAAGAGAGAAAATATGAAACACAATACAGTCAGCTTTCTCTGATTGGATGCTGATGTCTCAACAAAAATAAAGACTCCAGGAGACCGTCCCTCAAAGACTCTATAGGAAAAACCAAGGAACGTGGCTCACTGCCACTCAAGCCTTCTGAAGCCTACACCCCTTACATCTCTCTACTTCCGGCTAGTCCTCACCACGAACTCACACCACGTCCATTCCTTCTGCTCCTCCTCCTGACCTTCTTTATTAATTATTTTTGTGGTGAGGAAGATTCACCCTGAGCTAACATCTGTGCCAATCTTCCTCTACGTTATCTATGAGATGCCTCTACAGCATGGCTGAGGAGTGGAGTAGGTCCACACTGGGGATCTGATCGTGTGAACCTGGGCCTCCAAAGCGGAGTGCGGTGAACTTTAACCACTTGGCCACGGGGCCAGCCCCCCTCCTGACCTTCTCAAACCCTTATAGTTCCCTCAGGATTCTGCTCATGTTTTACTTTTAAAGAGGAAAATAATCACTTTGAATAATTTCCCCTGAAAATTTCTAGATCTATAGAAGAAGAATTTGAACTCTGGTCTAGGGATGAGTTGAGGGCTTTAAAGTATTTCCCTAACTGTTAAAAGTATTTCTGCTTGTTTCATGAAGACAGACAGAATCCAAGATTTTTTCAGATAACTTTACCCTGAATTATCATTTCTGTACCAACTAGTTCCTTTCATTCCTAGGACCTTAGAAGAGAAAACGGATAAAGTGGCACAGTGGAAAAAGCCAGAAGAGGATTTAAATAATCTTGCTGTGCATAAGTCAGAAGACGGCTCTAAGAGAGCATTAGAACAGAAATGTGTTATCTAAAGCCATTTCTGAAGTCTTTTGCTTAAATTCAGATTGGGCAAAATTGAAACAAAATAAAGACGAATCAAAGTAAAGATAAATATATTTAAAAATAGACTTCAGAAATATTTCAAACAATATTCTGGAGTACATAAAGAGCTGAACTAAAGAGAAACTTACTCCTCTTTAAAATGGGTTCAAATATCAAAAAGTAGAATTGAAGATTGTCAATTTAGAAGATTTTGAATATTTTTAAAAAGCCCTAGAAAGTATTTGCAAATCATATATGTGATAATGGATTAGTATCCAGAATATATAAGAACTCCTAAAACAACAACAAAACAACAAACAACCCAATTCAAAAATGGGCAAAGGACTTGAACAGACATGTCTTCAAGGAAGACATACAAATAGCCAATAGGTACATAAAAAGATGTTCAACTAACCATTAAGGAAATGAAAGTCGAAACCACAGTGAGATGCCACTTCATATCCCTTAGGATAGCCATTACCCAAAATAGAGAAAATAAGTTTTGGTAAGGATATGGAGAAATTGGAACTCTTCTGTACTGCTGGTGGAAATGTAACATGGTACAGCCACTGTGGAAGACAGTTTGGCAGTTCCTCAGAAAATGAAATATAGAATTACGATATGATCCAGCAATTCCATTCCTACTTATATGCCCAAAAGAATTGAAATCAGAGCCTGAAATCAGAGCTTTAAACAGACAATTACACACCAATGTCCACCAGCATATTCACAATAGCTAAAGAATGGAAACAATCAAATGTCCATTAACAGGTGGATGCATAAGTAAAATGCAGTATATACATACAATAGAACATTATTCAGCCTTAAAAAGGAATGAAGGTATGATACAAGCTGAAACATGAATGAATTTTGAAAATATTATGCTAAGAGAAATAAGCCACACACAAAAGGATAAATACTGTATGATTTGACTTACATGAGGCACTTAGAATAGTTAAATTAATAGAGACAGAAAGCAGAATAGTGCTTATCATGGGCTAGGGGCAGAAAGAAAGGAGGAGTTACTCTCTAATGGACACAAATTTTCAGTTTGGGATGATGGAAAAATTCTGGAGATGGATGGTGGCAATGGTTGAACAACAATGTGAATGTACTTAATGGCACTAAATTGAACACTCAAAAAGGATTAAAATGGTAAATTTTATGTCATGTATACTTTGCCACAATTTAAAAAAGGAAAAAGTCCTAGAAAGTAAGCAAACTAGGACACAAATGTATAGTCTTCTATGTAAGAAAATCTGGACCCCCACGTAGAAACAAGACAAGAAGTTGTTCTGCTTTTTAAGAATTAGGAGCCTATGTGGCTGGCCCTGTGGCCGAGTGGTTAGGTTCGCATGCTCCACTGCAGGCGGCCCAGTGTTTCGTTGGTTCGAATCCTGGGTGCGGACATGGCACTGCTCATCAAACCACGCTGAGGCAGCGTCCCACATGCCACAAGTAGAAGGACCCACAACAAAGAATATACAACTATGTACTGGGGGGCTTTGGGGAGAAAAAGGAAAAAATAAAAAATCTAAAAAAAAAATGGAATACAGGCCATAAGAATTAGGAGCCTATGGATCAGGACACTTGTAGATATTACAAGCACAAGGACTACCAGAAGGTATCATATATTGTCTAAGAAACAAGGGACAACTTTCCAAAGATGCTACGCCAAGGGAAACATCAGTGAACCAAGATTTCACGTCTGTATTCCCAAAATTCCAGATTGAATTGTATATAAACATAAGTGTAAAATAACATGACATTTTTTGTTGATCAATGATGACTCAAAGCATTAGTGATTTGTGCCTGGGTCTTAATTTATAAAAGTAACTTATTGATGACATGGAGAGATTGATGCCGTCGCAAGAAAAGTTTAATGTGACTCACAGTTCCCCTAGAAATAAGAGGCATGCCTTGCCATGCAGGGCCACTGAGGGAAGCACCAGTGTGAGTCAGGAGAAAGAAAGGAGAGAGGGGAAGGCCAGAGTCTTTATTGGAGTTTCCACATGAAAGGCAAGGCAAGGAAGAGTAAACAGTTTAGAATTTGCTAGTTTTAAACACTTTGGCAGGCTTTGGGGCACAGGGGCTATCCTTAGTTGTCTGGGACCTGGCCCTGGGTTGATGTAGAGTGAGGGTAAGTTTGGCTGGGTGTGTGAGAGTTAGATAAAGGAGGTGGTTGGGCGATATGGACTTAGGGTTGGTTGGTTTGTTTAGGAAAGGCAGGCTCACTGACAAGTTGTTTAGTCTCTCTACGAATTAGCTACCCTGGGAGCAGCAATCTCTCCTCAGCCAGCAAGTATCATATAATATAGAAAATAAAAAACACCGTTAATATAATCAGATCCCTTGGAATTCTAAAATCACACAAGAAGTAGAAATTTCTAACAGTTCTGAGACTCCCTCATGACACAAACTATAACTGTTATTTTGGGATCATTATCACAGTGTTCTCTCAAGCAGAAGCTCTACAAAATTTAATGAGTAGAGGCCTACTCTGCAAAGGGAGCAACCAAAAACACGTACTGCAGAGTCTGAGTTTTAGACATGCCTGAATGTTCTCTTAGGCCTGGTCAAATTATATTAAACTAGACATTAACATAATGACATTATATATGATTCAGAGTATAAACAAATGTTATAGTCCCAGAAGCCCTGTAAGAAAAAGATTCCTCAGTCCTAGGCAGAATGATTAGAAAAAGTGCTTAAATTTAACACCAAACTGATTTTTCCCAGATATTCTTAACTACTCTCGTATAGCACAAGAAAGATTACACTATGCTCTAGGGCTGTCAACTCAACATTATGGATATCTCATGATTGTGACCACGTTTTTGAAATCTGAGGTGTGCTGGCTACCATAACAGACACATTGGCTATTTCCACACAAAGTTCTAACAATACTATTTGTTTATAGGTTTTATTTTAAAGATGAAAAGAGACAATGCCAGGCTTATTGTGCAGTAACACTCCAGATTCCTTTACAGAATCAATCCCTTGCCACAGATGAAATCATCTCAAATGGCTGGACTGATGCCCTTCTCTGGGGCATGTCAACTTGTTAAAAATAAAAAATAGTAAATATATACACTTACAGCCTATATGCTTTCAGAAGAGCTCATGACTTCAGACTGCTGTGGAAACAAAGTATCCTTAACTTCTTTAGGCACCTTATGAAAATGGCCAAAAAATATAAGAATTACTTGATGTGTAGATACTTTCCCCTAAATCCTGCCATCATAAGGTTGAGATTCACAATAAAAAAAAAAAAAGGTAGAGGAAATAGTTTATGCCAACCGTTCGTGCTGAACACTCTGTTTTGACAAGAGGACTTTTTGTAGGAACAAAAGATAAATTAATGGAAAAACTGTAAAATTAGGACACTGACTAGAATCACAGTTAAAGGGATCCTTTGAGCATCTGCAAATGGATTTTACGTAATTGTCTCCCTCTGTGGGCTGTGGATATGGACTAGTCATAATACATTTTTTTCTTAGGTTGAAACAACCCCTTGTAAAAAAGCCTTAGTACTCATAGTGGTTTAAAAACAATAATATATTGTGTTCTCGAGTTAGGGAGTTACAGCTTATCCTACAGTGATAGAGGAAAATATTTTACTGAAAATCGTCTTTGTGGTTTAATCAAGGCTTTCTTTCTTTATCGGAAAATCCCCTGTCCTTACAACCTGTGAGCCTCTGTAAAAGTAGAAAGAGTAAATAGATAATTGAAACTAAAATTTTTTAAACTATCGGACATCTTTGAAATCTCACGGCCTAAAATACTACCCTTAGCTTTCATGGCTCATGCACTATTCCCCCCTCAGGAATTTATATATTTTCTCCCTCTGAACTGGCCATTGGCAGGCCCATGTCATGGAAATACCTCCACTGATACTCAATGCCTACATTTTTCAACTGAGGTGGCTACAAACTGCAAAGGAACAACCCAGCGAACTCAGTCCTGTCATGAACTTGCACAGGATGTTTTTCTTCACCAATAATTTAATCAGCCCCTAAGTGACCTAAAACTAGATGATTTGATGTTCTGGAAAAGACATCAAAGAAGGGCTGTCTTTCAGCCTCACTGGCAAAGACCATATCCTGTATTCATAACTAGCAAACACTTATGAAATTGCAAGGATTTAATCTTTAAGTGCACATTACTCAATTAAAACAATACCCATCACCCATTCTCAAGTGACCAAAATGGGAAAATTACAGCAATTGGAGATCTTAAACTGAGCTTCTCCGAGGAATTCTGGAAGCAGATGGTCCACGGAAGTTGAATGATGACATATGACCTTCAGAACAAGAGACAACTGTATGAAATCAGCAGCTCCTGCTTAAGACCATCAGAATAAGATTCTCTTCCATTCTTTGAACCACTGATTGTCACATTCTCCTTTGCATACTCTTTCGATCATACTTTTTAACAGTTTATGTTACACACTTCTGACTTAAGTAATAATAACAACTTGCTTAGCCTATGTTTTACTACAGCCAGTGTCTGCCCTAACGTTAAAATTCAGATTTCAGGGACTGATGCTGTGGCCGAGTGGTTAAGTTTGCTCATTCTGTTTCTGCAGCCCGGGATTTGTCAGTTCAGATGGTGGGTGCAGACCTACACACAGCTCATCAAGCCATGCTGTGGTGGTGTCCCACATAAAAGAACTAGAAGGACTTACAACTAGGATATACAACTACGTACTGGGGCTTTGGGCAGAAAAAAAAAAAGAGGAAGATTGACAACAAACGTTAACTCAGGGCCAATCTTCCTCACCAAAAATAATCCTTTCTTAAAAAAAAATTCAGATTTCACATTGTGGCTAGCACAAACAATTTTAAGCATTGCCAGACATATCACCCCTTGACAATTCTTAGGAAAACTCAAATAATGGCCATAATTGCAAGTAATGCTATTAAAATACATCTTTATCAAGGATTTTATAATCATTAATTATCCTTAACAAATGGTAGACTGATAAACATTTGGGACAGGGTGGATATAGTTTTGCTTACGCAAAAATGATCACTCAACCTGATCATGTGATTTGATCTATTCCTTACCCCACTTTCTCTTTGATGGTTGTTCATGGTGTTTCTTTTATTATAATACTACAAATAAAATCCCGAATAAACTCAAACATTTGAAACCATATCTATTACTATAAAATGACAGAAAGGTAAAAATGTTCAGACCTATAACAAATTAGAGAATGAAGGAAAAAAATGATTGTTCAACCAAATTATCCAGTAATGATTCAAAGGCAAACACAAGATGAAATGATGACACTCAAATTCTCAACCAGACTTCTGTAAATGAAGCCTCAACATCGAGGACATTCAGCATCTTTGGCAGCAACTTTGGACAAGGGATGGCCAAAAGGGGAGATCCTGAGTAAGAATTCCCTCTCAGGAAAACACGGAGTGTCCCATAACCATGATAACTAGTAACCACAAGAACCAGTTTTAAGTGCATCTAATGGATCAATGACGACTCAGCTCTGTGACATCACTTTTTAAAGCCAGCTAACCAGTGACAGGCCACACTTCTGCAGGTTCACCACTTGGCAGCACAATCACGTGAGGAACCACCCTTGGGAAAACCAGCTAATCAGCACCAGATGCACACTACTAAGTAACATTGATCACCCAAATAGCAAAACCAAATGCATGAGCACCTCCACTTCTCAAAGTCCACCCACCTCTTAGCTGCACACCTCTCTGAATCCTACATATAATCAACTCCCCGCTCTGCTGGGAGAGATTGTTCCTACAGGCAAAGCTTTCTTTGAGTTAGGCATGGGAAAGTTCAACTTCATTGAGTGCTGGCCTCCTTCTTTGTCAATCTAATAAAAAGATCCCTTTGATTAATTTAGTTTTTTTAGAGTGAACATGTTGCTTTCTTGTTTAATGTGTAGAATATTTATGCAGGGAATGGTAGAGAACATGCCTGCAAACTAGTGGATAGATCCAACAAATCTTTTGAATTTCCCAATAAAAATTTTTGGTTATTTATGAGAAAGAAACAATCAAAAGACAATAATTTTATTACAGAAAGTTCAGAAGCATTTGCTTGGGTTTCTCTTAAGAGAAACAAGAGAGCAGACGTTTCTCAGAACAGTCCCACCTTCAGCGAATGTTCAGGTTAACATGCCATCAGCCATTACTTCCTTTTGATATCTTGTCTTGCTCTGCTTTCTGCACTGATATAAGCTTTGTGAACTCACTCTATCTCACTTCCTCTATAGCTCTGCCTGGGTTTACACAAGAGAAAAACAAACAGTAAACCTGACATACAAGACGGTGATTGCATATTATATGGTATCATACTTTTCAGACATTTTTTTTTCCTAGAATAACTACTTCTTTCTGGACCTGATGAGAACACAGAACACCCAGCTTCTCCCCTTCATTCTCCCAACACACACAAATTATAGGTGGATAACTCATTCCAACTTTTACAGAACAGAAAAACCACTATGACGTTTAGACTTCTTTTAAAGGAAAGAGATCAAGGGGTTAAGGAAAAATCATCCAATAATTTGGTTCAAGAACTCCTTGACCTTAACCCATTTGCTGTTTGCAGACTCATACCTGCATCTATAAAATGTGAAAACACCAAAATAAAAGAGGTGACCTCACAACAGAAAGTATGTAAAATTTGACTTCTCCCATGGTGGTGGAAGGATTGACAACCATTCACATGATGCACAAACTAAGATCCATTAATGTACTATTTCTCATAAGTAAAAGTAACATGGCCATGAATGTAAAACATTTCCTTAAGCGTTATTCAAATTTAACTTCAATTTTAATAACGGGCACTTTTCCCTGATCTTTAAATGATTCATAACAACTGATAATGTGATATAGGAACCATTGAGTCAGCTTTCTATATTGGAATAATTTAAGAGATAGAAAATGCACTTAATAATTTCAAATGTTTCTTTAATATCATAGTTAACATTCTTGTTGCTAATGAGCTGTTTCTAAATTGCATTACTCCTTAGAGAATATGCTTATAGTCTTTCCTTCAAACTCTATAATAATAGTTTATTCAATTAAAAATAGAGGATAAGATATTCCTAAAACTATAGACAGAATAGGGAATGTAGAGTTTAAACACAAGTAAAAAGATGCTACATAATTTCTAGTTTATGGCAGGTTTACCTTCTTTGAGACCCCAAGTCGTGGGTGGTGTCGAGTGCAGGACTAAGCACGCCAGAGACTTTAAGATGGACGCAGTCAGAGGACACGCCTTTCGGAGGAAATCAGTGAACCACCACTTTGTGTAAGCTGTACCTTTCAGAGACACGGTATGTACTTGCTAAGTCAGTCAGTGTCCCAAGAGGAATTAGACATCACGCTGAGCTGGGATATTTATAATGATGTGTGCAAGGTCAAAATAAAACCAAAAGGAATGTTTTAGACTCAGAATTTAGCAACTGCAAGGACCTATGATCAAACATAGGCATAATCCAAGGGGAGAGAGCTGCTTGAGAACCCAAAGAGAGAGAGCTGTAGGTATAGAAAAGGGTCACCCGTAAGAAGCAGTGACCTTCAGTGAAGCACCACATCACTGTCAACCCACAGTTCAGCAGGCAGGAAACCACAGGAGTAAAGAGTCAAACCTCATTCCCCTCCCAGGCTATGATCTGCTCCCAGTACCTCCCATTGCACAGATTCAGTTGGAAGCCTGGGGACAAAGGAGCAAGTTGAAACAGTCCATAAAGGTCAGCCAGAGAAGGCGCAGCACCGTGGAGGCGTGAGGTGGAGGGATATGGAGGAGCAAATGGAGAGCATCCAGCACCCTAGCTTTGCCGCTCATCCTTTCAGAGGAATTCTCTAAAGGGCAGCAAAAACATCACCTTTCCCCTGAGGCTGTCCTCTCTGAGGGGTCAGCTGCTCTCCGCGTCCTTCATACTGACCACATCGTGCTGCTTCTCTCCTGGAGAGTTCCTCAGTGTGACCTCATTATGAGCAGAGACACTATCTCATTAATCAGTGTCTCCCCACACCTGGCATGATACTGGGCATAAACTGTGTACAAGAAAGGTTTGCTGATTGAATAAATGTATGATCTATTGGCATAATCAGAATTGTTAATATTAATTAATGTTATTAGAGGATTTCTCATTAATTGGGGAAGGATAAATTTAGTGGAACCCAGTTCTTCCAGATAAGCCACTAGTGCTGTGTTTACTTCAGGTAGCAATCTTTTTTTTTTTCCTAAAACCGACTTTATGGAGTTTTCAGAATACTGCATTTCTGCCATTCATCACTATTACACATCTTCAATCAGAGACAATATACTAATGAAATTTAACCATAACGGAGAAAATCCAAGCTTCTTTTCTGCCCCAATGGTCCTTTGATCCTGGTGAGGTGCTCCCCTGACTCATCTCCAGACACAGAGAGGCCCTTGCAGCAGTCATCAAATTCATCATTGACCAGCGTCTCTGAGTCGCACTAAGATTAAGGGCAGGTTTTCCAGAAAATTCCCTAGGAAAACAATTTTACAATCCAAGTCCGTGTTCTTCAATCAGATCTAGCAGTTTTGCTAGCTAAGCTATGCTCTTGTAGACCGAGTCTCAGGGTTCCTTTCTTCCCTTCCTCAGTCTCTTCCAGAGAATTCCAAACCCCTCTCTCCTTTATTCTCTTACCTGAGCATGACTCTGGAGTCCCACTCACTACTTGAAGTGGCTTTTTTATCAAAATATTTCTTCCAAACAAATACAGCAAGAAGCTCAGTCCACCGTAATTGTCAATGAACATTAATCAGCAGAAGAAATTATAGCTAACATTTATCTAGAGACAGCTGTCTTTTGAAATTAACTCATTCAATCCTCATTTACAACCCTGAACAACAGATGCAATTATTAACCCCATCCTATGAGATGAGAAACTGATGTAACCCATTAATGCCTCCCGCTGCAATGACCTACATTGGCTTGGCCCAGCCTGAGAAAATTACCAGCGAGAGGAATGGGTGACAGTGTGTGGTGTGTCCTAATCAAGACACATTCCAGCTGCCTGGTCAGGAAAACCCACTCTGCACTGGATAGTGGTGGAGTATATTAATGCTGAGGAATAAACAGAAGCATCTTACTTACAAGTATCAGAGTACAGCGTCCAGGAACACCGACTGTGGAGCAAACTTGCCTGGGCACAGGTCCTGGACCCCTCAATTATTGACCATGTGACTTCAGCAATTATTTAGCCTCTTGGAGCTTCGATTTTCTCCTTTGAAAGTATGGATAATAATGGAACCATCTCAGTAGGCATGGTGTAAGAATTGAATTAGCTCAGGTGGGTTAATAGTGAGACGTGACTTACAGCCTGCTACACTGTAATTCATAGTTAGATTTTTTTTACCAAATGCGTATATAATATTTACTGTCTCTATTTGTTAAATGCTAAAGTGGAGATATAGCTTCAGGCTAGTAGTAAAGTTTCTCAAACTTTCATGATTTAGGAGTCCATAATCTTTCTCACAGAGAGGAAGAAACTGAAAATGAAGGTCTTTGTCAGCCGAAAGGTCAGGAATGTAGCTTTTAATTCCGTAAAAAAAGGCATCTTAACAAATGCTTTCCTTGTACATAATATCATTTCAAACTTTTACAAACTAAAAGACAGAAATTATCCCTATTTTAAAGATAAGAAAACTGACAATTCTAGAGAATCAGAAACTTCAAATATTAGATCAAGAACAAGATGGGAAGAAAATCTGCTGTATTAGTTCCTATTTCTGCTGTAACAAATAACCAAAAACTTAGTGTCAACTACACAAATTTATTACCTTACAGTTCTGGAGATCAAGAGTCCAAGATGGGCTTCCTGGGGCTAAAATCAAAGTGTTGGTAGGGCTGCATTTCTTCCTAGAAGTCGGAGGGGAGAATCCTTGTCCTGGCCTTTTCCAGCTTCTAGAGGCTGCCTCCGTTCCTTGGCTCGTGGCCCCTCCCTCCATCTTTAGAGCCAGTAATGGCTGGTTGAGTTTTTCTCACATCACATACTCTTTCTGACTCTTCTGCCTTCTTCTCCCACTTTTCAGGACCCTTGATTACATTGGGCCCATCTGGATAACCCAGGATAATCTCCCCATCTCAAAATCAGCTGACAAACAAACCTTAACTCCATCCGCAACCTTAATTCCTCTTTGCCATATAACCTATTCACAGGTGTTGGGGATTAGTATGTATACATATTTGGGGGGTCATTATTCTGCCTACCATATCTGGACTCTAAACAATACAAACTATCAAATGTAGTTATTAAATCAGACCCATTGTGAAGATATTTTGAATTTCCTCTAATTAAAAAAAATAAAGTGCTTTTATCTAAGGTGGTGATTTATTATTTCATCTGTATAGTATTTGCTCTGGTTAGAACCAAATGATTGATTAGATAACCCCAAGGAAAATCTCTCTCATACATCCCTGAACTCAGGAATTGAAAATAACTAACAGAACACATCATCATCACCATCATCATCATCACCATCACCATCATCATCATCACCATCATCATCATCATCAGAATTTCTGAGCTGACACTCTGCCTGTTGCTTGAGAAGAAATGCTGAGTGTACAGACACATCTCAGCCTTCAAACACTGACTCATTTAATATTTTACATCTTCCAAAAGACATGAGACTACAGGACGGATAAGTGGGTCCAACTCTAGGCCAGAGATTGAAAACTGGTGGCCCACCAGCCCTGCAGGTATGTACTCTTTTCTCTGAGTGATATTTTTTCCTTTTTTCAAATTATTAAATTAGTTAATACTTAAAAAACAGGAATCTTAGATTTTTTGCTAATAAACAACATGTGATATTTGTTTGGCATTCCCGTTCTGTTTTCCAGCAAGCTGACAACCTGCAGAAGCTGAAGAACAGCTGCTCTTGTAGATGGGCGAATGTTCCTCAGGTTTGGTTCTACTTCTTCGTATGTCTCACCCCGTTAACTGCCAAGGCCAGGTAGATGTTTGCGTTTGGGCCCTTATTCTGGCTAACATCCTGGAACAGCCCAAGCGGAGGTGGGCTCCATCCGCCCTCCTTGCAGAAGGGAGGAGCAGGGAGGAGGGCGGGGAGGCGGTGGGGAGCAAGCCCGCCTGCAGCTTGTGGGCAACAGTTGAAGGAGCTGAAGTCTGGACTTCCAGGCCAGGAAGAGAGAGAGGCTAGAAAGCTCCAGGTTCATTGATTTTCCTAGGAGAAAATCAGCTAAAAATAATAATTTCTGCTAGTAATTGAGCGTTTCTAGGTGTCAAATAGTGTGCTTGGAGGTTTCCAGGCGTTAGCTCATTTAATCCTCCGTGGTCTTTTGTGCCCCGTCTTCTCCCCTTCCGGCGCTCTATCATACAATGCTCCACTGCTGTACACAGGCTTTTCCTGACCAATTTTTCCAGAAGTGGGTGGCCAAGTCCTTCATCCTAGTCTGTCTTAGTCTGGAAGCTTCACTGAAACCTGTCCACCATGGGTGCCCCTGCTGGTATTTGAAATACCGGGGGCATAGCTTTCAGCATCACAGCAATGTGCAGCTGCCATAGTATGACAACCGACAGACAGAAAGGTGGTGTGGTTCCTTGACTAGGAAACGAACTCCGGCCCGCAGTGGTGAGAGTGTCGAACCTTAACCAATAGACCACCAGGGCTGGCTCTGAGGAACATACAAAAGCATAAAATAAATCAAGTTGTGGGCCAATGTGCATGAGAAAGCAATGTGCTCCAGGTACAGTCGATGGCCCAGTCAGCCCCTCAGTAGGATCCTTTCATTTCTGATCGCATTCATGGTGTTTGATTTTTAAATGGGAGGAGGGAGTGGACATTTTGATGAAGGAGAGACTAATATGGGAAGAAGAGAACTTTGGGGGGTGAAGGGACACCTGCTGACCCTGGGGTCCTTTGGGTGGTTTAAGCCTACCAACAAGAGATGAATTCAGATGCTCCAGATCGCTGGACCTGTCTGAATCATTTTGTCACTTGACCTGCTGAGCAACTGACCTTACGTCCAGAGTCACAAAGTGAAGCACCTTGTGTGGGGAGCCTCTGCCCAGCTCCAGCCTGCAGCCTGGAGTTCCTGCAGCTCTGAGATCTGCCAGGCATCTTCAGTGTTCTCACCAAATTGGGACAGCAGGTGTCTTCCACAGGTTTTGTAGGCACAAGTTGCGGGACAGCGGGGGTTTGTGAAGAAAGGACGACAAAGGGACAGGCTTATTTGTTTGTGGGGACACAAGGGTCACCTTCAAATGACTTCCAGAAATCACTCGGGTGGGAAGAGTCCTTGGGGCAAAGGATTGATGCTCCATTATTAACATAGTAGGGACTTGGCAATCTGAAGCCTGCCAACTACATAATTGTTTCATATAAGCATGCCACAGCCCTATGAGCAGGTTCCTGTAACCTCAGTTGAAATGGTTTATATCAATCATCCAGATGGGCCTCAGCTTCTCCTAATTAATTATCTGCATTTTCTTAGCACCCCTCACAATTCCAGAAAGACATCACCAAAGATTTTTTTTTTAAAGAATGATCCCTCCTAGCACTAGTGAAGGCGCTTGGAAACAGAGTGGAAGAAAAATTTGGAATGACATTTCTAAAGGGCAATTTAGCAATCAAATCAAAAGCCCAAATACATGCCTAACTTTGATGTAGTAAATTCATTTACAGGAAATATCTTCAGACATACTTACAAAGATAGTCATCTCAGTCTTGTTTGTAATGACACTTGGAAACCACCTAACTTCCCCAAACAGGGGTTGTACATTCCTGACAGGGGAACTATGGAGCCACTTAACATGAGGGAGAAGCAAACAGCTTGTTGCATGGGACATAGTCACGTACAATGTTAAGAGAAGAAGGATGGATTAAACAGTATTCAAGCATTTATAAAAATCTTTGTATATTCCTCATAAAATGAACATCAAATGTTAGCACTCATCTCTGCATGACAGGGTTCTAGGGCGACACTGCTCTTTATCCACATATTCACCATTCTGTCTTTCTTCCCAAGAGAATGTATCTTTCATTTAGAATTGCAATATACCAGGTGGAGAACATTTTCCAAATTCTCTTGCACCTAGAGGTTCAATCAAGTGACAGGGCACAGCAGTCTGCCAGCCGTTCTTAGAAGAGGTCTGCTGCTCCAGTGCAGGATCAACCTTTCCTCCTCATCCCCTCTTCCCTTCTTCCCATCTGGAACGGAGATAACACTCAGAGTTGTGGGAGGGAAGACAACTTGCTAATGAGAGTAGAAAAATTTTGAATAGAGCTGCTATAAACATTTGTGCACAGGATTTGTGTGAATATAAAACTTCATTTTTCTAGGAGTGCAATCGCCGGGTCATGTGAAAAATATAAATGTAATTTATAAGAAAATGATAAATTGTACCATTTTGCATTCCCATGTCACAATAGTTGATCAAGGAATGGAGCTGGATCTGCTGGTTGTGAGTCCAAAGATCTTTCTTCAAAATTACCCTCTCCCAAATGTACTTTTCAATACGTTCATATTTACTTTAATCCAAAATTTAATATAACTCTACTGAATGAACATCACAAAATGGCTGTCAACATTATTACTATTTTAGTATATTTCTACATATAGGTGTCAGCACCTTCTCCTCCCCTAATTCTGTGACTTAGCATCATTTCTACCTTGTCCAAGTCGGAGAAATGTAGTGAGACATATAAGGAAATGCCATGAATTCTCCACAGCCAGCAGCAAGTGGAAGCATGGCGAGATTTCTTAGTATCTCTGTAAGGGTTGGTAATTAACGTTTCTAAAACCTCAAATCATGGCTTCAATCTTTAGAAGGTTTTTCTCCTTGAAATTACTTAAAGTATCTTATCTTCTTTGAGAAAGCTGAAAACTTACATTTTCCATTTTCATCAATACGTAATTTCCATGAACCCAACAGTGATTTTCCACAGGCGCTTGCCATTGAAGGTACTGGAATTCTTTATAGGCTCTGTGACCTTGAGCAGTTCAAAACCATAACAGGGAATCTCTCTCTCTTCAAGAAAATAACATGTATTTTTTAGTAAAGTACTTTGATTATTTTTGGCAAACATTTGGAAAAACATATATTGTGTAAGTTCAAGATCTTCTTATGAATAGGAGCCAATTTTAACATTGTTTATCCCTGAAGATACAGCAGGGAACTTACTGAACAAACAAGAGCCTTGAAAAATACTAAAATTATTTTTTTTAAAGATCAAAGAGATAAATCTCTAATACACGAAGCATGTTTCTATAGAATTGTAAAAACATTTTAAATGATGTTTTGGTGACATTCAGGGTAAGCTAGCTGATTTAACAAATTGACTTCAAATTATATGATGGTTCAAACACCATAAAAGTTTGATTGTTGAGCACATCTACCCTTCCAGGTCAATGAGGCGAGGTCGGGGGTGAGAAATGAACTATTGACATATCGGCAACACGAATGAATCTCAAACTGATTATGCTGAGTCTTTTGGGGGTTCCTGGTGGCAGTACCTTTGCCCTTGTCAATATGCGACTTCCAAGGACTCACTGGGCACCTCCAACAGCACATAAGCAGAGGCTGGGAGAGACTCACACCATCAGAGGCACATATCATTTTCTGTTGCTCACATTCCATTAGCCAGATTCAGTTATTTGGTCCCACTTAAAAGCACCAGGATAGGGAAATAAAGACCCTCCCTGGGTAGGCACTTCTCAGGAACAACTCTAACCTATGGATGGGGGAACAGCAATCTTTGATAGACAGTAAGCTCTCAGTGACACATTATTCCTCAAAGACTTTCTCATTTGTTTTCTTGATTTCTGGAATACACTGGGACATTAAAACATGGGATCTTTTTCCCATGTCTTAAATCTTTTCCTCTCTACTTTTTCCAAGTGTCTAATCCTTTCATTTCTATCAACAGTGTTAAATCTAGGCAAGATAGTATAAGCTGGTACCCAACAGTGTTTCTGATTATCACTTCTTACCATGTCTCTCTCTTCTCATTTTTAGCCTTATGAGGGTATTAAATCTTCTCATTCTTTTTGTCATGACTCTTAACTTCTATTTTGTATTTCATATCTGTCATTCATTTTTCCTTATTTCCTTCATTCTATCTTCTAATTATTGTCTTCCCATCAGCAATATCTAATTTATCATTTACCCTTCTTTTGAGATTTTTTTTCAATGGTTATAGGTTTTTTCCAGAATTTTGATGGGTTTTCTGAATTTCCCTTTTCTTTGTGTATTATGCCCTATTCTTGCCTTACAGATTCTGCTCTTTCTCTTATCTTTTCAAACATCTTAAACACACTTATTTTCAAATCTTTTCATAAGATTTGAAATAGCCCCAAAGTAGAATTAACCCAAATGTTCATCAACTGACAGCAGTATCTGACTCTCTCTCTAGAGGCATGTTCTCCTGTGTGCTGATATTCTTTCCTCACCTTATGTGGGAGCTGTTTCGGGGAGACACACTTTGCCCCCAGGTGTGGAGACCTTATAGCAAAAGAGTTTTACATTTGTCTCTGCCTGATTCACAATATTTTACCAGTTCTAGACTAATTTTTTTCCATCAGCAATACTGAAATAGATAAATAACACAAAATAAACTTTAAGGGTAAAGTTTGATCATTTTTGACAAATATATAGATGAATCTTATCATATCATAACATATCATCCTTAAAATTTCCCTCTAGCTCCCTTGTAGAGAATATGCTCCACCCCTGACCCCAGCCAACTCCAAATCTGTTTTCTATCACTATGATTCTTCCTTTTCTAGAATTTCGTATCAAAGGAACCGTAGATCGCATAATATGTGTTGTGTGTGTCTGGCTTGTTTCTCTTAGTATAATACTCTTGAGATTCATTTATGTTGTCATATGTATCAGTAGTTTATTCCTTTTCATCATGGAGCTATATTCCATTATGAAGGGTATACCACTGTCGACAAAAATAATCCATAACCAATCTATGAATGAAAATTTGGGAGAGTTTATTCTGAGCTAAAATGTGAGGACTATGGCCGAGGGCCTTTCTTCCCGAATGAAGAAAGGGCACTGAAGAAATCAGGTGTATAGAGTGGTTATATACCCCGAAAGAGGATGTTTCACATATGATTGAAATGTCCCTTTTACAATAGTTGCAAGACTGCTCTGTTGGCACAGCGATTCATGGACACGGCAGGTAGGTCTGCTGTCTCGGTGTACACTGCAGGGTGGCAGGTCTATTGTCTTGAGCTGGGTGGTCACAGGTGAGCACAGCAATCCATTCCTAGCCTGAGGAAAGATGCTTATCCTTAAGGAAATGCCAATGTCGGGGGAAGTTGCACCTTTATCTTAAGACCTTTTGTTCTTGCCATAGGAAATGTTTAAAGCAGATATACAATGCGTGCCAGGCCCTTTTGGAAAAAACAAAGTCAGGTCAAATTAGGTTTACACCAAATGGCTTCCTCATATACTCCAATATATCCTATTGCTTGCCATTTCTATTTGTCACCACAATTTGTTTACCCTTCATTGGTTGCTGGAAATTTGGGCTGTTTTCACTGTTTTGCTGCCATGAACAAAGGGGCTATGAATTTTGGTTACAAATATGTGTATCATGTTTTCTTGCTTCTTTGCATGCTTGGTGTTTCTTAATGGATGCTGAAAATACTCTGAGATATGTGAGTCGGCTGCATGGAACTAGGGACTTAGGATATACTGGTCACAGTACTTCACAGGCAATATAAGAGCAGCGTACACCAGCTTGTCCAAGAGAAATGGTTGCCCTCTTCCAACATATATAACCATTAAAGGGAGAATCCAAAGCAATGTAGCAAATATGATAATTGTCTGCTCAAACAAGACAAAAATTGGCAGTATTCTCTCTAATGAATCCGTTTGTGAGTTACATGTGTTAACTTGCTCTTTGCTTCAGGCTGTCACAATTTTGTAAATAACAATGCTCAGTGGCCATAAGGATGTACGATTGAAACATGCCTGGATATTTCCTCCCTAAATCCCTTCCTCTCCATTGTTTCCAAGCATCTAATCCTTTTGTTTCCCTTAACCACATTAAACTTGGCAAGGTGGGTGAGCTGTCACCCCTCAGGGCACTAGAAACAGATTCAAAGAACTTTTCCACCTGGCTTGGGTAACCTCTCATTGTCTCACAAAGGATGACCTTCACAAGCCCCCCAAACTCCTTATATAGTTCAACAAAAGGGTTTATTGTTACCTAGGTCCCATTTTAACTTTATTACACTGTTGAAACTTGTTTTCTGAAAAGCTTCCAGAAAATAACCTGACTAAATTGTAAAGTTCACAGTGATGGGTTTTAAGAGAAACAAGACAGTTGGCTATTTTCTAAGCACTAAGGGCTCACTCTACATCCTGATCTCCGGGTTTAGCAGTCTGACATTTGCTGACTGCCACAACAGAGTGTCCATCCTTAACAAAAGCTCAGGCCCTGCCCAGAGGACCTTTGTTCTCTCAGCACACATATCATCTCTCCTTCTTTCTCTCACTCTGTAATTGCAAGCCTGTTTCACCTGGTTGTGCTATATTTTTGCCTCTGGGTCTGTGAATGGACTGTCACTTCCAGGGATGTCCTCCAGGGTGAGATTCTTCCCAAAGCGGCAGTTTGATTTGGAAGTTTCGATGGCGCCAGCAGCCCCTCGCCCACGGGCAATCGCACAGAAAGCAGGTCTCTCCCCCACCTCAGCCCTTCCAGCTCCACCCTTAACTGCTCTATATATTTGTGTTTCACAGAATTTTTTTTATTTTAAAAAGAAAGGACTCCACAACTTAAAACAAAAAGAGATTAAGGCCACCTGTCCACAGGAATAAGAGTTGTTTTTGTTTTTTGACAAAGGTCCCCAAAGCCCTGCACGGTGGGGCTCCTCCTGATCTCCTAACTTCTCTCCTTCCCTCTCACATCTCCCCACAGAGGTGTCCTGCTCCTGTCACACTCTGTCTTTACCTCCAGCCTCACTGCCACAGGCCACGAGCATTCTCACTCCCTTGACTAACACTCTCTGCTTTGCCTCTAATGTACAGCTACTGATTGTCAACACCTGCCCTTCATCTGCTCAGCTCCTGCCCCTTTGGGGTAAGTGGCCACTTGTTCCCATTTCTCAGGAATCTCCCTCTTCTCTGATCCCCCGCAGCAACCCCACAGCAGAGCCTGGAGGACACTCCTCCTCATGGTTCCCCCAGAGCTGTGCACAGTAGACGTGGTTCCTCCACACCGCACGCCTCCTCACCTAGTCCTGCAGCTGCGAACTCTCAGCAAAGAGTGGAGCTGCTAACCAGTAACAGTACGGGCATTTCAGCTTCACGAATTCTTGTTTTCACATAATTTTAGGTAAAGACTTGAATTTTCAGAAAGGCATCTTCCGATGAGCTCGCTCCTACTAAAGAGGAGATTTGTATTTAGGTAGCTGCTATGAAAGGGTTGAGTTTTGCTAAATTATGTTTATTCAAGTAGGCATGGGTCCTTCTCCTCTGGTGAGGCATTTGGATGCGGTCAGTCATCCTGACCTGGCAAGTAGCCTCCATTTTGTGAAGATGCAAAGATTGAGCAGAGGGAGAAGAAAAGAAAAGCTCGCAACTTGGGCATTCTTCAATGAATGACAATCACATCTTGGCACAAGCATTTGTTAAACTTACTAAAATGCCTCAAATGTCTGTCATCCTGGCCCCCATCAACCCAGTCATTTCCCACACTGACTGGCTTTTTGAGCAGGGTTTCAGGACGCCTCCATACACATGTGGCCATTGTACTCTTGCTCAAGGACAAACCATCCCACATTCATTCCACAAACTTCACACAGTGATGTGGTGCTGTTCTCCTGTGAATCCAGAGTGATTCATGCACATTTGTGTTCATGTCTAATTTATATGCGAATGTTCTCTGACCTGGTTCACTTCCAGAGAGGGGAAGGCAGCAGGTGGGTTGGAGCAGATGGGCTCATGCAGCTAAGGGACACCAGCTGGCTTATCAGTTCACACCCCACCTGCTCCACAAGTGCTCCAGCCCTGCTGCCACGTGCCTCCCAGGACAATGGGAGCCCCAGGGCTGTGTCCATGGTTGGGAACCCAAGTCATAGCCACACAGGGAGGGGCCTCTGTTCTCCTCTCCTGAGTCCACTTCCTTCCCTCAACTCAGCAACTTCTGCTCCTGCATCTGCTTGTAGATGCTACCACTCAATAATGCACCCCTGTGAGAAAGCCAGTGGTCTTGCTAAGGGTGCTCTTCCTCATTCCCAAGACCCCCAGGTCTCCAGGGAACAGACAGCTCTGGGTCCCACACAGAAGTGGAGACAGCATTCTCCCCAACTCATGTCATTCCTCACTATACTACCAAAATTGTGTTTAATTTCTTCAGACTCACAGATTTCTCATGGAAAAGAGCTCTTTCAAGAGCCTGGCCTGGTAGCCTCAGCCGACCAGGGTTCTCACCTCCAGGACTGGAGGGAAAGGCCAGACCCATCACTTGTCAGCTCTCTTCTCTTCTCACCCCTCTCCTACTAACATCCCCATCCATCCCATCTCACACTGCCAAGATTCCCCAAGATATCTGCTTTCTCCTTAAAACCCTTCAAAAGTATATAAATACACAAAAGTAGTTATGCACAAGAGCTATTTGTTTATCTGGGCCATGGCCTCTAGTTCTTGCTGAGACTGATGGGAAATTCAAAGCTAAGCTACCTCCCAGTCCCTTCTATCCCTCACCAACCCTACCTACTGACCCTGCCACACCGTGGCCCTCCTGACTGCATGGACTCTCAGAGTCTCTGCCCTGGCTCATCTTGTCTCCAATTCGGGGGTCACCTCATTTCTCACCACAGCAGGCCCAGGACCCTTGGGCCTCCACGACTTTCTGCATCAGGAGAGCACACAGGGACCTCTGTGTCACCCTGGTCATGCTGGACACAAGGAAGACTGGCTTCCTCTGGTCTCTTGCGGCTGACATACACATTGGCTAAAGCAACTAGACTCACGGCTCAGCCCTTAGTTCAAAGGGGATACGAGACAAGGGAAAAAAACAAACAAGATAACTTGGAGAAGAAATGCAAACTAAGTTATTTCAAAAGTATTGTACCTGTTCCACGTTCCTTTCAGAGCAATCACTGAGCCCCTCAGGCTCGGGACTTTTACCCACATTCCTGCACTGATGGCCCACCACCGGGTGTGATGGTAACCTCGCTCTCCTTTAGAGCAATCTCATCTCCCAGGTTCTGGTCATTTGCTAAAGGCTCTACCATATTGGAAGCCTCACTGGGTGGGCCTCTGGCTCTGCTGCCCGAAGCTGGAGCTGCTCCCAGGCATCAAGCTGGGTCTGGACCTGGCTCGGGGAGAATGGCACCAGTGCAGCCAGCTGCCATGTGCTTTCAATCCTGGCTGGTTGCAAATTTCTAGACTTTTGATTCTTTTGTTAGTGGCGTTCCTTTTGACAGAATCCCAATGGCTAAAAATATATGTTTACGTTTATTTATTTTTTCTATAAAATTTTCTTTTTCTACTCTTTCAAACTCCAGAATTTGGCAAAGGATACTTTGTATTTATGTTAGTGTGTGCAAGTAAAATCCTACCAAATGGGTCCAGAGTCCTACAGTGGATAGAACTTGTACCCTTCCACTAAGCTGACTTCACTTTTTCACATACTGCCTCTTACCCACGGCCCCCTCCTCCCAGTAAAACACTTCCGGGAAATTACAAGACCCACATTGTGTGAATTTTGGTATATTTTACAACTTTTCCCAATCCTGATTTCTATAAAACTTTTGAAAATATAAAACAGTAAAAAATAAAACTGAAAGATCAAATTAGAAACATATATCTTGGCCATAAAAGATGTTTTCCTTGGCAGTTTTTCCTCTCACATTCTTGAGCAGCCTGTGTGCTGTGATGATGATCTTGGGCTCCACTTTCTGAAGGGAAGATCAGAGGTTGGATTTTAGTTCTTTTTACCCTTTAGGGCTTTCCGTCATCATCTCTTGTGACAAAAGTGAAATAGATCAGAAACAACCCAAACACTCAAGGTTTCTTGTCTTTTAAAAATTTTAATTTTTCTCTGATTATCTCAAGATCAGAGATCCCAAGATAGTTAGCCACCTTGACTATGGACCACAGAAAATCTATCTTTTCCATAATTTTTGAACAATTAAAGTACCTCACACTCTATGTTTATATAATACATACAAATAATGAGAATATTACCTTAGATGGACAGAAAGCCTTCCTTCCTAAGAGCTGTGAGAATATTCTGTGTTTGAGCAAGTCCTTCTGTCATGATGTGAGAAGAGGAAATAGCTTGGCTCTGATAGGTTTTTCTCTGTTCCACAACAGAGCAACCTAGAATCTAAATGTTTCTCTTCCCAGTGGCCCTTCCAAAATAGATAATGATAACTTGCTTATGTTTTGTTGAACCCTTAAACAATACCCCAAAATATGGACCAAAGCAATGTGATTCACTGTTTTCCTATAATGGACACATATCTGTTCTCATAGTCAATGGTTTGAAACAATAATCAATGGTTTGCCCTCTTCAAACGCTGTGGGATTTTATTTTCTTTTTAATTGTACAACATCCCAGATGCCAGAGAGTGTTTAGTAAAATATTGTTTACTTAAATAGTATTCACATTATACTTCCATTTATAATAAAAGAAAAAATCACAACGATTATATTTGTTGAATGCTTAGTATGTGGTCAACTATTTTGCTACATGCTTTGTTTCTATTAACTCGAAGAGTCATCAAAGTAAGACACTTATTATCTCCATTTACAGATGAGAAACTGAGGCATAGAGAAGTGAGCAGTCCCAAGGTTATCAGCCAATAAGGAGCAGAGCCACTGTTGGAACCCAGCCCAACACTGCTTTCCTCTCATGAGGGTTTCCAGGTCCTTGGAAATGGAACCAAATGCACAGCTGTCTTAGTCAACTCTGTCTTCCCATTACCCAGCCAAAACCTTTTATCTAGTAGTACAGAGGTGGAGTATCATGGAGTTAATGGAGCATACGCTTCATATTTCTAGGAGGTTCTATGGGGAAACTGAGGTCGGGATACATTTAGTTTGGGCTTAGAGAAATGTGTGTATATGGCTTGCAGTCATCTCTGTGTACGGTGACGTTATTGTAGGCATCTCGTTGTCGATATGGGAGCACTCAGCCTCCCTCTGTCATGTCATCCATGTGTGGACACGAAGATGCAGTATTTGAGAGGCTGTCCTGTAGTCCCCAGCCCCTAAAATCTGTGAGTCGTCGGGGAGAATGATTTGGAAACACAGAGCCATAAGCTGGTTTGTGTAGGTAATCATCATAATCTCTCAGTACACAAAAGAAGTGGATAGAAGTGTTCCAAAATTTGACAAAAATCCTAAAATTTTACATGTGATTACACATAACAAGGTGTTATTGCTAAAGATAAATCAACCATGATTAAGAATTATTTTCTATTCTCAAGATAGAAAAAGATACTATAGAAGTGTTATGATGAGTCAAAGTACGTGCAAACAAGGAAATATTACAGATGTGTATCTGGCAGTTAATTAGCACGTGTTCCGTTATTTTTCTTGAATTTATTAGCTGTGTAGTTTCTATCAGATTTTTTAAAATTTGAAGTGATTTCTTTTCTAAATCTAAATAAATATTTATTTTCATACTTGATTTCATAGTGTGAATTTTGTATTCTTTTTCTTTCAAAGGTTCCCCAAACTATGTAAGCTTCAGATGCTTTAAAAATGGGATCTATCCTGCATATGTGCTAAAAATTGCAGATGTCACAAAGATTTAAGTTGAAATGACTAGAAGCTCATGGAAAATGTTTCTCCAAATTCAGAATGCAGCCCCTGCAGCTGTCATGTAACTTGTGCGAGTGTGTGTTCCCCTTGTCCCTTCAGCAAACAGGAGCACCTTCTAGCTTCAGAAGGGAGACCTTCCAGCTGTGGTGCTTATCCGTGAGTGTGTGTGTTTGGATCCCCTCTCTGAACGGATGTTTGGCAATGGCTGCCCATTCATCTTCCTGATAGGGATTTTCCTGGCACCATGTTGCTGCCACCACCATTCTTCTCCCTGGGAAGGGTGAGGCCTGGCCACCAGGGGGCAAATGGTCTCAGAAGGAGCACAAAGAGATCTTGTATATGCTTCTACTAGCAGGAAACAGGAAGTGACACAGAGCAATTCTGAGGTGCAAGAGAGGGAGGAAACTGAAGAGAACTGTGGACAGGCATTTGCACAGCACTAGAGTGTTGCTGTCTTCACTACTCTCGACTTCTAAGAAAAGATGGCCCATGAGACTGATGTGGGGTTCGTGAGCCAAGGAGTCGAAAGAATGATTTCTTAGACTCTTAAGATCTGGCAGTAGTGCTCTTTTATTTAGAGAATAGTGTGGAATAGCATGAGGACAGGACCCATGGGCAGTCAGAGCTTCTGCTGCCCCAAGTTGAGGCTTAGAGCTAAATTTAAGGCATAGGTATGTGAGTTATCTCTTTACAAGACAAAGAATATGTAAAAAAGTTAAAATGGTATCAGTGCCCTTAGGGTCCCACAACTTTTAGATAAGAATCAAACCTGATTGAGTAAATGGCAGAAGTCACCACTTGAATATTATCCTCAGCTAAAGACAAAGGAGGATTGGGGGGGGGGGGTCAGTTACATGAGGTTGCCAGACAGTAAACAACTTAAGTTCTTGCCTCTGGCATTGATTAAGAGTTTCTAGAGATAAGGCCATCCCCCTTCTTCCTGGCACAGAGAGGGAGGCATCTTCACAGATAGAGGTTTCCCTTAGAAATGTAAATGTTTCCCAACAAAGGGACAAGCAAATTCCACTCCTCGGAGCCTGCTTCTCATCTGTAGTTTTAAAATTAACCAGCCTAAAAATCCTCATCAAGACCACCACTGTGACAAACCACGGACCCTCTGCAAAGGCCACCACAAACACCAACTAATATTAAGCCTACGTATGTTAAGACTGAACAATCATGACTGAGCAAAGTTTTCTCTGTGTTCTACAGGAAGACTCCTTTTCAAAATATTAATAGCAGTTTTTAAAATTAGAGATGAACTCTTACAGTTGCTGTGGATGGTGTGAGGAATCATTTCACAGAGGGTTCCTTTTGGACTTTATTTCCTCTGTTATGCTTTTAGCAGCTGGGCTAAAGAGCTCTGCACCACCCAGGACTATCAAACGCTTATCAAATGTGCTCCTTTTGCTTTCAGTCCTGGTTCTGACTGTGATTGCAGGGGTGAGGTGAGCACTGTGAATGCTTCCAAGGTAGATGTATGTCAGGCAGATTAACGAGAGAAAAGCCATTTCAGACGTCATTTTCTGTTTGGTTTTATAAACAAACTATTTTAAAGAAATAAACTGAGCATAAACCAAGTCTAATTCCAGAAAAATAATACTGTTTTGGATATTATTTTAAGGACAATTTCCTCCTACATTAAATACCTACAGTTGTGCAGTCAACCCACTCAATCATTTCTGTTATTCCTCACAAGCTGGGCTTGAGGAGACCCTTTAAATGGAAGTTTACATTATATATTTCAAATAGGTCCAGAAAGATATTTAAATCATATTTCAATTTTATTTTTTTTAAGGACAAATGAAGTAGATTCTAAAAAGAATTGGATACATGCGTATTGCCTAAGAACATCTAAATATTAGAATATATCACTATAAATACAAAGATTCACAAAAAAAATCACAAGAAAGAAAATTGTGCTACAGCACTTATTTATTCCACTCGCTTTCTAAACTAACAGCCAAATGTAGGTTCTTTATGGAATGCTTTAAAATTTTAATATTTCATAGGATACAGATACTCAGAATCCAAATTTAATTGGTCTGGGATGGTGTCTGGATGATATTTTATTAAAAACTCCAAGATAATACCAACGTGCAGCCAGAGCTAACAATCTCCTAGATCGTCAGCCTGCTCAGTGCGGGGAGAACACACTGCCAAGGAGCTGTAGGATATTATTCTTCTGGGACCCCTTTAGCACTAAAGGACAGCCAACCTCCCAACAGGAGAGAAGTCGTTTAACTATGTAGCCAGCCTGGGTCATCTGTGAAAATAGATTTGAAACATTAGTATTTCATTAGTTGGGGTTAAAAAATAGTTTAATCATTATAATATGCTTCCCTAGTTTATAACTTACATATATTTATATATGTGAAATTATACACATTTATATATACATATACGTGTATATATTATATATATCTATGTAGAGAGAGAGAGAAAAAAGAGGAATGTCAGAGTGAGGAAGGAAGGGAGAGAGGGAGACAGAGAGAGAGAGATCTAACGGGATCATGAGTATTGAAATACGGCTCTCTCTCAACAGAGTGGTTTTCCTGGACTGGGCGTCTTCTAGCTGTGTTCATGCTGACTGACAGTCAGCAGTTCATTATAAAAAAACTTTGTTTTATGCAAGGAAGAATGGAATATGATGTGTTGGAGAGAAGATGAGCATAATATAACTTAATAAATCATCAACAGTACCTGATACGGACTTCTTGTAAATTAAAAACCTGATTGGTTTCCTTGTCACACATTTCCTATTGCCCACAGAAACATTTCTAAAAGTTCTTTTCTACATCACAGAATCATCATGAAGCTGGTTGGTCCTGTCCTGGTCACCACTCAAGAGGCCTTGGGATCTGAAGAACACACAGGAGCATGGTCTGGGGTTTACCCAGGAGGTCATCTGCAGTCTCACTCAACTGAAATGCTTTCCTTCAAGGAGCCTTAGCACGTCTGGGGACACAGGGGATGCTGAGGCCATGCAAAGAAAAATGCCACTAAATTGTTTCCTAAATGGTTGGATTTATTTCAATGCTCACATACAATTGAATGAGACAAACTATTTACATAAAACATAAGTACAAAAAATATAATACAATTTATACTGTACATAATCAGGATTCTGTTATTTAGTCCCCAAAAATGTTGGCAGATAGAGATGAGGAGGGGGTTGTTATGAAAGGAAGCTTGCTGCCCTGTTAGCAGTACTCAGGATCATTCTTCATGAAGTTATTGTTTAAAAAAGGTGAATAGGTTTGGGTTATAGAAACTGGCAATTCACCAAGGGCAGTGAGTGAACATGACATCTTTACTTCTGTGATGATAGCTCATTTTATCTTATAAATATGTTCGTTTTCCTCAGAGTTGAGGCTAGGAGCAGGTGTGTGTTGGTTTCTGCTGACTGGTTGGGTATCTGCCCCCCGCCCCTCCCCCACTTCCCTTCTCTGAACTTCCATGATTGATCCAGTGCAAGAGGCAACGACCTCCCTGCCTGGGCTGCCACAATCGGTGTCTTAAACTGACTTTTGGAAATAATGTATGTGTCAGGTGTCATTAACACACTTTCTTAGATATAGACCTGGACAGCTGTCAAGCGAGCATTTAAGACCAGCAAATTGATGAACAGAGTAGATAAAAGTGAAGACCATTGGAAATTTGTATTGCACATTTCTAAGAATAAGGTTTCAAAAGACACCTTGAAAATTGAACGTAAGGACTGAAAAAAAGTGTGGTGCACCCAATGGCCCTGTGAGGAAATACCCAGCAATCCACGAGCATTCGCACAGGGCACCCAAGGCTCCATCTTCTCATTCAAATGAAGGGGAAGGCAATGTTATCTTATTCTAAAAAAGCTCCAATATAATTAATATATATTGCCATTTAAAAATTAATTTTAAGGTCAGTAACTTTCTGCAGTTTACCAAGGGCTGAAGTTAGCTTTGGAGAAGGTTCAATGAAAAAAAATGAAATGATCCCAAACAAGTTTATTTTGTATCACAAAATAGCAACAGCAAACTAACACAGAATGAGCCATTTAACATTTCATAACATCTTCAAAAGTCACATCAAGTGGCATAACACACAAATTTTGTTACACACCTTTGAAGAATCCTACTTGGACCAAGTTTGTGCATTTTCTTTGCAGATGATGCAGAAGTTCAGCAGGTGCTTGGGTTGAAGATTAACACTATGCTTTCTTTCAAAGTGCAGAAGTTCAAGTTTCATTTTGGCCAACAGTCAGGGTATAGGGGCAAAGCAATCAACTTTAGCACAGAAAACACTGTTAATTTTCTTAACCCAAATTAAGAGTGATAACTTTGCGAACTTGTGAAAACAGTTTTGACATTAAAAAAAGCCCAGCAGGCAATGTGCTAGGTGGCTCTCATTCCACTCACCATTTCTGTGCCAGCCGTCACCCGCCTGTGTCTGATTTTCCTGTATCTATACACTTGCCTGAAGAGGGACAGTGACAAAACCCTTTAACTTCTAAAGGCGTCACATTAACATTCCTATTACAGAACAGATGCTAAGGTGTTTTTTGGAAGATGTAAAATTAAAGTGATGTCAGTTTCTGGAAGGCTGAGGCTGTTTCACCTAAATTCTGAACACACCATTGCCTATCCTGGGGCCATACCCGCAGTGGGAGCAAAAATCACATCTGACGACGATGTGCTTCTTGGTCATTTTCTATTCCTGAGTTCAAGAGGTATACAAGAATGATTTTATTCGAAGTACAGCCAATCAATGCTCTGCTTTGAATTGGAACCAATAATATGCAAATGAAATAATAAATCATCATCTTAAACAAGGCACTGGCAACTTTTTATAAGAAATTAAATTATCTGCACTTATAGGGGGTGGATAACAATGCTTTTCTTAGTGACATGATAGAAGGATAATTTGGACTTTCCAGAATCAAGATTTTACTCCCAGCTCGCATTTATCCAACATGTGAACCATTCTGAACTACCATTCAAACCACCATTCACAGATTTGAACCATTTGGTGTCAAATGGCCAAAGAGCTGAGAAAGAACAGGCTCTTGTTTGAACTCTTGGCCTCATATTTCTGACTAAACCTGAAGAGGTGGAATTAACTGCATTGCCCACCCAGCATGTTAGTTAAGAAATGCCATAGAGTGGTTTTCTATCTCCATTTTTCTCCTTTCAAGTTTTAAAGTGTCCTTTACTAGTTACTGTCATCATGTCAAAGTAAAACATGAATGGGAATCGATGCTGACTCTGGTGATGGGTAACAAGCTTGATTGCTCTCTATGGCAGAACTAATATGATCTTTTAAAAACACTGAATGAGGCAGCTTTCATAAGAACAGTACACTTTGTGTCAGGCTCTGAATTTGATTTTGATGATGCTCTAAGTCCCTTTGCAGTGTGAACTATATTTTCAAAAGAGAAGAGGTTCCATTCCTGATGCTTCTGTGACATGTACCAAATATTTGATAATGCAACAAATGATCATTGAAAAAAATTTTGATCCATTTTTCTCCAGAAAATACGTGTGGTGCATCTTTAATATAATCCATAAAAAAAAAGAGTATGGAATAGTCATCTTAGAAATCCCTGCCAACAGTTCAACTTTACATCTTGTTCATTATTTTTCAATTTCCAAAAGAGAAAAGAAGCAAGGATTAAAGCAATATATTTTCCTATGTTTTACTAGGTTATCAAAATAGATAATCAGAATGCCTTGGTTGAGTATTTGTCGAATTACAAAATATCTTTAAATCAATTATTATTACTGGCCCCAATAGGGGAGAACAGCAGAAATAAATTCCACAATGGTCTCTGGTCTGCAAATATTTTATCCTACATGGTAATACACTGTGAAATGTTTGGCAGCCCCTTTTGTGCTTTTCTCAGGTCAAAGTGAATGTTACTCTATGCTCTCCCATTTTACATCCATTGATCAGAGAAGCAGAGGGCTCAGAATGGCTTTCTAGTGTCTGATAATAGATAATCATAGGTAATGAAATTTGGTAATGTGTCAACATAAATCACCAAGTCAACATAAATTACCATGAAATAATGGAGACATTAGAAAGAATGAATGTGCTGGGCATGGCCAACGAGATCTGTGGATTCCAGTTTGTATCATCTTAAAAAGAAGAGTGGAGAGTTTGCATATGACTTGATTTAGGGTCATTATTTTAATTTCTATCTTCATGGACATTGATTATTGGAGCTGAAAGACTTAGGCACAAGACGGCCACATAGAGAATGGCTGCTCTGAGGCTGACTCAGTTCATGGGATCCACCATTGGTATCTCTTTCCTCTGGATAGGTGCCCCAGAACCATCTTTTGAGATAGAAATGCTGAATTCAGTGCAGCTACCCCAAAATGCCACACACAAGAAAATCCCAGTGGAGTGTAAAGACATCCTGGGGCTAAAAAAGGTTGATGGTCATGAAGCAGTCAATGCTGACTGTGGTTTGACAGTGTTGGGGAAACATTTATAATTTATTCTAAAAGTCAGAAAAATGTCATAAAGAAGCATAAAGAAATGTGTAAACTCAAACACTATCAAGGCTGCACTTTCAGTGAGCATTAAGGAAGTGTTTACACAAGATGATTAGCTGAGTGAAGACTTGATCTATTTTTAAAATAAAACCTCCTTTGATCTTCAGTTACACGCTGATGGATTCCCTCAGGTAGCCTCCGGGACATGGAGAAGTCTCCCCGTGCTGAGACTTTGTCCATAACTGCGACGCTGGCCTGACCCACTAATTCCACCAAAGACTCCAGTGGAAACACTCAGCCACATGGGCTTTGATGCCCATGAATGTCACCCTTTGGCGGATGAATAAGGAATAAGGACACCTTTGCCTGCAGTCTGCACAGACGATCCTGGGAGAGTGCAAGGATCAGACCCACACGGACGGTCCATGACACTCGGCTTGGGAGTGACCAGGTCCCCTTCTTTTCACAGTCACCTACTTGTCTGATCTTCTCCCATGTTTGCTTCCTTTCTCTTTGGCGTCACTCCGCGAGTCGATGGGTCAGGCCCCTGGGTCACCCTGGACCATGTGGACTGACCTTCCCATGGACAGGGGCTTCTCCGCGGCAGGGATGCCTCGCGCTCAGCCACTGTTAGTTCCTCTTCAGTTCCTTCAGAATCTCTGCCCAGCCTCCAGATAACAAGGAACCCTCTCTTTTCCCAGTGTCAATGCCTGCTCTAGTCAGAAGCTACTGGATTAGCCTTAGTGGAACTTCCCAGGGGGAGCAGGGAAGTTCAGATGCCTCACACCAGTTTCCAGGGGCAGCAGCATAGAAATACACCTAAAGCGAGCTGGGCAGATAACTGAGGAAACGCCGGAGCCTGGTGAGGGTGGGGCTTCATGGAGCACAGCCTGATCCTGCACCCCCTGAGCTCACTGAGCGCATATCACTCAGGGTGACAAAGCCCACGGTTTCATCACAGCCACTCCTCTACAGAGCTATCGTGGGAAGACCATGTGCTATGCTGCATTTGGGAATTCCGTGTTCTCCCTTCTGTAAAATGTTAGTGCACTGTAGGGGTGACATCACATGGTGACTAGTCCAGTCTGGAGAGAGGACCCTGAACCACACTGGGAACCACTTCCAAAGAATTCACGTGTGAGACTAAAGTCAGTTTCCTAAGGAAACCAGCCAAACTTCAACTGTATCCAGAAATAACCCTAGAAGTTAAACTGTGATTAATGTCATTTGATGGTAGGTTCAGAGAAGTGCAGCTTAGAAATATTAGTCTCTATTTGTGCTGCTTGGATCAAAAGGAAAGAAAAAGACAGAAGAAAGAGACAAGGAAAGAAATAAAGAAAGCAAGAAAGAAACCAGAAGGAAGAAAGGAAGGAAAGAAGGAAGGAAAAGGAAAAGAAAAAAAGATAGAGAATCAAAAAGTCACATAGAAATGTATAACGTGACCAGTGGCGGCAGCAATCCCAAACACCCCAACCTAAATAAGAGCTGGCGTATGAAGGACACCGCAGGAGAAGGGGTGGATAGCATGGTGGAAGCCAAGCCCATGAGGACCCATGCAGTAACGAGGGGTATGGAGCGATGCGTATAGACATGAGCAACAGCTATACAGTGCTGGCAAAAGAAGAGTTACTCCACAGCTGGTTAAGATAATTAGAATATAGCTAAAATTATTCTAAACCAATGGATATTCTGTAAAATAAGAGGAAGAGAGGAATGAAGGAGGGAGGGAGGGAGAGAGAGGGAGAGAAAGAGAAGCCAGGACAGTTTTCCTCTGAATAGAATTTCAGGGAACAAAAGTGAGGGGATTTCTTGGCAGTGATAATCGCAAAGTTTATGTAATCAGTAACATGAAAATTCTGTTGTGGGGGAGGTGTTTCCCTAGTCATTGCATAAAATTGATTAAAGACCAGCTTTGATGTCATTTAGAAAGCAGTTCCCATCAAGTCCAGAGATGCTTTTCTGAAATATCCCTTTTCCTAGGGGAAATAGAATGACCTTTTAAGCTTAGAAAATATTTGGGGAAGGGATTCAAAAAACAGCTAAGATGTGCTACACAGTGAGGACATTTTTCTTACAGGAAAGTGATGAGACAGGTCGAAGCATCCGTTGAAAATACAACCCAGGAACAATGAGGAAACCATCTGGCTGAATGTCCCCTCCTGAATGTGGCCTTTGGATAGAGACAGAGCAGTCCCACAGAGCATACAAGGAATACAGGAGATGCAACAGGATCACCATTCATTTGCAATCTATCAGACCTCCCAGAGCCCACTTGGCATTTAAATTTTAATTTTAGTAGAGCTGTTTCTGCAAATTTGGGTATATGAGAATATTCTGAACTCCACGACATTCATTACTAAACATAGGATTTTCCCAATACTTTCTGAAATTCTCTCTTTAAATTGGATAGGGTAAAAGCATGTATACTGTCTGTGTATATATTTTTCACAGATCTGAAGGTCCATTTATCAATAAGAATATGTTTTAATGTCCACCCAGGCCTTTATCGCAATGCCCAGAGGCATCAGATGAAGTGTTTCAATCTTGTTCTCACTTTCAGTAATTATTCAACCAACTGCCGTATGCTACTATCAGTTGTCTGTGAGTAATTTATCCTGTTTTTTTCTCTCTCTCCTGGGAACCACTATGAAAAGTATTGTAAGACCCTGAAATGCTTATCAATGATCAGTGCTCAGAACCACGGGGATCATTAAAAACATTCTCCCAGATACCCCAGTTTCTCAAGGTACGTCTTGAAATGCTGTTGCCTCCATGCAGGGAGAAGTGGGAGTGAGTGGACTGGAAGGCAGCACTGAGATAAAAACAAAGGCACCAGAGCTAAACATCTCCTCCTCACCTGACCTGGAGGCAGCAAATGACAGCTTGGTACTTGGGGAGCACTTCAGTATGTACAGCGACAAGCTGCAGAAAGCCAGCGTTACACATCATTAATGCTCTTGGTAGGGGCTGACTGCCATACACCAGTTCTATCAGAGAGGTGGAAAATAAAAGTAGCTTTTCATTACATATCAGTTCTTTCAATACTTTCCATAATACAGACAATAAAAAAGTTGTTTTCAATTATGTTTCAGTACTTTCAATTCTTTCTTCATTGGCATGATGAATGTTCAAGATTTTTCTCTGCAGGGAGAGAAGAGGTGTAGAGTGTACCCTCTCAATAAGTGGTTATTTGATAGACTGGCTCTTCAGGACATTTCTGTGGATGAGACAGGTAGGTAGGCTGAAATCCAAAAGTTAGAATAAGGCTAGTTTTGCAGCAACCTGCAGAACACTTTCCGCCTCATTATGGTCTGTCCTCTGCTCTTTATGCTCACCTCCCCCAGTGATAGCACAGTTACTGCATCAAGACCAATGGTGGAGTGTCTCATATCATCACCTCTGCAGGTGAAAGTCAGATTGAATTCCTGGGCCTCCTCAGGAAGAATCATTCCAAATCCAAACTAATAAGTTGCTTCCAAGAATTCCACAGTATTATCCAGACTGGAAAGACAGGAGATCTGTGGTGAATAACTATATGGCCACATTCATATTCTTCATTTTATCAAGATTATGGACCTCTATGTAGAGGGGTAGGGGGCTTTCATATAAAGTGCCTACTTTCTTGAATTAAAACATCATGAAGATTTAAGTTCAAGAGCAAGAAGACGTTCATATTTCTAAAGACTCCTTCCAATGTGGGTGGTACATTTATTAAAAAGCGCAAGAAAACAACCGACTTGTTAGAAAAATGGACTGAACACAATAAAAAACTTCACACCATGGCTCACTCAACAATGATCAAGTATTGTAGAGCAGATTTTCACGATGTCATATTTAGATTTTTGTTGCTTTCAAAGACATCTATTTTTGGCAGCAATGGGACACTCGTGGCTTGAAATGCACTTGAAATGTATCCAAACTTCATCTTTGAAGTCTCGGAAACATGGGCAGTCATGGAGCACAGGCCTTGAGGAACTGGGGTATTACAAGAAGCCGAAAATATAAGAGCTATTAGTACTCATCATAATTATTGAGATCTGTAAAGTAGGCGTTAGAATAGGTCTTCCCAGTGAGATGTGGGTTGAAGTATTTGTTTCTTTCCTCCAGGATCAAGTTGTTTTTGTTAAATGCCTGTAAAATATAAAAGAAAAGATTTAAGAATACTCAGTAAGTAGTATTTCAGAAAGAAAATATAATTAGGAGACAATTGTGTTGAAATTTGAGCTCTCTCCCAAGACTCCGTTATTCTAAAATGTGTTTTCTCACTTTCTTGCTTCCTCACGTTATTTACCTTACTGAGCTCTTGCCTCAGAACTAGAATGAGGTTGGCAGTTTTTGATGTCTCCCAGTCGATTCTTGAACTTCAGTCAGGAAGTCTCCAAGAGTTAGAAAACCTCAAGCTAAACCTCCAGGAAAGCTAAAGCTCTAGTGATTTCAAATTATCAAACACTGAATGTTACCAAATACAATTGAGGGATGTTTAAGCAGCTTCCTGATTGCCATGGATAGGTACGTTGACAAGAGATTTTGAAGGAACTTAAGTCAATGTGTGAAATTTCAAATGACATAATTTCCTTTTATTTTCTTCACTTGTTAGAAGGTGACCAGTGTAGCCACTTCTGACACAGATGCCCTTCCTCATTAATAGTCATTAAAGCCATTTGTACTTTCAAAGAGCTGAACTATCCCAAGTTGAGGGTAAATATAAAGAGGATCAAAATAAAGCTGTAGGATGACAGGCAGAGGCCAACTGTCCGGGACTAGTCTGGGCAAGGTATCAGAAGAAAGTTCTAGAAGGATTCATTAGAGACTAGGTAGAGGTCAGTGCTTTCCAGGTCCTCTGCCCTCATAGCAGCAAGATTTCTGATGATCTTAAGTGGCTACCGGACCTTAAGTGAGAACAGAAGACCAGTTAAATTATCTTCAGATGCTCAAAGTCACAGTGCCCACAGATGAGCTGATGGGTTGGAATCACATTTAGAGGAGCGCCATTCCTGGGTTCCAGACGTTTGTTTGGATAGTTCTTGCTTATAGAAGGAGCTCGTGTTTCTCCTCATACTCTGGGAGCTCTGTTCTGAGAGGGCACGTGGGGCATGTTATTAATTCCTGATGCTTCATTCCCCAGCTCTGTCATCTGATTAGTATAAGGTGCTGATGGATTCTCGATCCTGCTGTAAGCAGGATCCATGGGTAAAAGTCAGTGGGCTTTGTCTCTGTCTAAGTGGTGAAGAATGGGGGCCTCGTGGCAGGGAGGAAACAAGTGAGGACACTGTGGCTCCCAAGACATAAGACCTTCCAATCACCTGCAGTTGTAAAGGCTGAGGATATTCAATATTCCCACAGGGGGAGGAAACTGAACTTCAAAGGAAACTGTCATAGCAGAGAGAGGGCATCATAATACTCCCTAGGAATGTTAATGGGAACCACCAACTGAACAGGAATTTTGAAATTTAGATAACTTAGCTCATGAGAACTTCATTCATGTGGGTGGTAGGGGAGGTTGGGCGCAGTAGACAAGAGCCCTTGATATCTTCCCAGCTACTCTCCTGGCCTCTTGTGTAGTCATGGTAAGAACAACAGCTATGATGTGCTGAGTGCTGGGCCTTATGCACCTTAGTCCACTTAAACCTTACAAAAATGATATGAAAGGATGTATTGATATACCCAATTTAAAGATGAAGAAACTGAGGTTCAAAGAACTAAGTAATTTGTACTCTGAACCAGGATGCAAACTGCCTCCAATAAAAACCACGTTTATTTTACCAGGCACTGTTCAAGGCATTTTCTATAAAATACCTCATTTGATTCTCATTAGTCCCAATTTATTGAGGGGAAAATGGAAGCTCAGTGAGTATGAATAACTGGCATAAGTTTACCCAGATGGTAAGTGACTCATGAACCCAGACTTATCAGATCCAAAGCCAACACCCTCTCCATCCCTTCTTCCTTACAACAAGAGGAAGACTTGGTCATTTACTCTAAATATATGAGTCAAACACTGGATTAATCACCCACTGGAAAATTTAACAAAATACATCACCCCACATCAGTCACACACACTTTTCTGTTATGCAAACCTGAAGAACCTTCATTATGCTTGAAAAGTATGTGGAGACAGTCTTTATAATAATGTAACAATTTTTCTCAGGATGCTATCCTGGTGACCCCTGAAATGGACCTGTAGGTCTGCTGCCCAACTCTGGTCCTCATTCTGTTGCCCAGAGTGTACAAGTCCTTGTCCTGGAACTCTTCTCTTTGAAAGACCTCTCTTTGGATGTGGAAGGCACCATGGAGGCAGAGGTGGATATTGACCAATGACCCAATATTTTTCTGGCATTTTATTTGTTGCTGTTTCTATGTTCTATTATTAACTTAATTCCCAATAGGAGACGCCATCTTTTCTCAGGCAAAGTAAAGCTAAAAAGGCCGTTAATCATAAGGGGGCCTTCTACCTTGCCCTCCGACCATCACCTGCTCCACCCCCACTGAGTTTTGCCAACAGCCCTCAGGGTCCACCTGCCTTCTTTGCACACCTGGCTGCAGCAGTCACTGCCAATCCCTTACCTTGATGGCCTCCACCGAGTCATACTTGTCCAGTTTGTTGATGTGGTTAGTTATGCTGGTGTTGAGAGGGGCAGGTGCAACCGGGTGGATGACAGTGGCATCGTGGGATTGCTGTTGGTACCGCTGGCAGTAGGTGTAGACAAGAAGTGTAAGAAGGCAGCCCAGGATAGAGCTGCTCAGCCCAACAGCAATCATGTGGAACATGTTGAACTCTGGGAAGACAGCACCAAAAGTGATGCTACACCGGAAAAGAACACGCTACCCAACAGCTCAGTGCACTTAGATGAGAAGCCTCGTACCCATTCCAAAGTTCACAAAATCATAGGACTTTCCTTTGAAATGTCATAGCCACCAAGACACTTCTCCACAGTGAGCACAGTGTATTTTAAGTAAATGCTCTTACGGATTATAATCAGTCTTGGTGATCATCTTAGTATGCTAGCAGAAGCTTTTTCTGTTTTTCTTTAAAGGCTTGTACAAGACTCTTCTTCTGTTTCAAGCGCAGCATGATCTACAGTCTATGGGGTTTCTAGGGAACATTTTTTCCATGTTCCTTAACAGGCTGAGTGTCCCTGCATACAGCATGGCTGCGTCCCATGAACAAAGCGAGAATGAATTTATTGTTTCCAATTACTGCTCACCTGCAAACCAAGCTATTTTCTCCCTCTCCTTTATCATTTCATTTATTCAAACATTTGTTCCAATTACATACTTCTTATGTTTTCCATTACAGGTCCTCCTCAGCTTACAATGGAGTTACATCCCAAGAAACCCATTGTGAGTTGAAAATATTCTAAGTCAAAAATGCATTTAATACACATGACCTACCAAACATCATAGCTTAGGCCAGCCTCCCTTAAAGGTGCTCAGGACAGTTACATTAGCCTACGGTTGGGCAAAATCATCTCACACAGAGCCCATTTTATACTAAAGTGTGGACTATCTCATGTAATTGATTGAATACTGTACTGACAGTGACAAACAGAATGGTTGGACGGGTGCAGAATGGTTGTCAGTGTTTCAGTTGTTCACCCTCATGATGGTGGGGCTGACGGGGAGCATGGCTCGCGGCCCCTGCCCAGCATCACCAGACAGGATCAGACCACGTGTCGCTAGTCCAGGAAAAGATCAAAAGTCAAAATTTAAAGTATGGTTTCTACAGAATGTGCATCAATTTCGCACCATCGTAAAGTCAAAGAACTGTAAACTCAAACCATCGTAAGTCAGAGACCCTCTGTATATTTTTTGAATATGAATATACACACATTGTATAACATTAGAAAGTGCAAAAGGGTATACAAGAACAAGGTCTTTTCTCTTTCCTAGAGGGAAATATTGTAACCAGTTTCTCCTGTGCTCTTCCAGAGATATTCTGCACACTTACGTGCTCTGAGTGTGCGTGTGTGTGTAAATATTGTCCCGTGTACCATTTTTTTCACTTATATTATATTTTGGAGACCTTATAAAGAAAATGGTCCTACTCCAAAGAAATAGAGGATTTGTGTCAAAGGAATAAAATATGATCTTTTTTTTGGTGAGGAAGATGGTTGCTGAGCTAACATGTGTGCCAATCTTCCTCTACTTTACATGTGGGACACCACCACAGCAAGGCTTGATGAGCAGTGTATAGGTCTGCACCTGGGATCCAAACCTGTGAATCCTGGGCCACCAAAGCAGAGTATACAACAAACCTAATCACTATGCCAGTGCACCAGCCCCTAAACCATGATCTTTTAATGGTCATGAAGTGATTCTCTTTTTACATATTGTTTTTTCTATTTAATAGCATCTTTAAGTTATTTTCCCTGAGTTATAACACAAGATGTTGAAAAAATGAGCTGACATGGACTTATGTCTCTAATATAGCATGGGCTTGAGTGATATCAAGGGAGCAAAATCAAGGCCCAGGTAATCTCTGAGAAACAACTGTAAAAAAATAAGTATTCATTGTGTCCTGATATAATGCTTTGCAATTAAAGTTTCTACTTTTCAGGGAATAAAAACAACATTTGGCCAGTGCTCATGAAGCTGGGATTAGTGAAAATCAGGTAAAGCCGAACACAGCCTCATTTCTCCTATGCTGTGTTGGCATTTTATGGCTAACCTGTTGCTTCAGTGCTACTGGCCTTATGTCCCCATTGCACAGGGCACAACCTGAGGATCTGGACTTCTTCCCAGGGTGTCCCCTCCAAGCACTACCAAAGGGCCCAGTGTCACCCATGCTCTCCCATATCTGTCCACCATGCACTCAAATGAGACCTTGGAGATGCCTACTAGTCATACCATGGACCCCAGCTGAGTCCCCAGGGCACAGAGCGAGGCCCCCAGGGCTCTTGGGGAAAAGAGACTTGCAGGTTTGTGCCCGGCACCCAGGTCCTGGGGTATCTGCACCTTAACCTCCCAGCCTCCTCCCCAAGGACTCTCTGAGCTATTTTTACCTTCCCTGTGATCCACAGCAGAGGTGAAGTACCCCTTGTCTGTCCCTTAACCCTGACTTCTCCCTCTAAGCTGTGCCCCTTTGCTGCTCCCAGACACTGTGCTCCAGGGACCAGGGGCCCTGAGAGATGGATTCGAGTCCTGAGGTGGACGGACAGAGAAGTGCAGAGAGGCTGCCTCCTCCTGGGTTTTCTGTGAGCTGTAACCAAGACATTTCCACTTGCATTGAGACTCTAAATGAACACGATCCTTAACACAGGCATCCAGTGTCTTCAGCACCAGGAGATGGATGATACAGGAGGACATTACATAACAGTCCACAAGTATCAGCCACTTCCTGACATCCACCTCAATTTCTCACTTCCTGATTACGTGGTCAATGGTTTAACAAAGTGAAAGGAATTCACAAATCTTGGCCTTTCCCAAGTTTGTCAGAGGCCTCCAGAGCTGGACAGCTCCCAACCTGTGACGGTTGAAGAAAGCGTCCATGGCATCCCACCAGCCACCACCAGAAGTTTTTAGTATAACGTAAAGCCGTACTCAAGATAAGCAAAGGCTGATTTCACATGTGTTGTCATTTCTGATGTCATTTCTTCATAATTTAGCTGTGTGGACTCCCCAGGGTCAATGTCATGCTCAGATAAAAATACTTTCTGCTGCACTGAGAACACATTTTATTATAACATATGGAAGATGTATGATGCTCTCCATATGCAGATACTTTGTCATTAGTCAAATGAATCATTTCTGCAGGTGCCTGGGGCCAGCTGACATCTTTATGAGGATTATATAGTCTCTGTGTCTCATGCAACTAAAAATAGCTCTCTAAGTTGAAAAATTTCAATAGGCTTACATTTTTCTGCATAGGGAAAAAATAGTGCCTATTAAATCTCTTTTGAATCTGCTTAGTGTGGCTCTTTGCTTTGAATATGCTTTTTTTTTGGTGTTGCTTTTGGTCAGTAAAGCTAGACTAGAGACCAACTACTCAGTTGGTTCAACTGGCTGATTTTCTGTGCAAAGTTCAATTGATTTTTCAACAAACTGAAAAAGACTTCTGTGTTGCCTTCCTATCCATCCCAAAACATCCTTGCTAGGTACTTGTTTTTACCAACCAGCCCTATAATCAGTCCATCCGACTGCTTACCTGCCTATTCCGATGTGTCAATGTCAGCAGCTTAAAGAGCTAAAAAACCAGTTCTGAAACTGCTGAGTAATTAAAGTCTCTGATTTAATACATAGTGTCTTAAGGCTTGATTTGGGGTTGGGCAGCGAGGGCACAGCTGGCTCCGACAAACACAAGCAGCTTTTTAGGATGGCAGGGCTTTGCACCATGTTCTCTGGGTGCTCACAGCCTTGAAGGACTTCCACACAGTAATCTTGTAGGGCCGACCTGGGAAAGCAGTTTCCAAACCTCTGGTAGGCATGGAAGGCCAGTCAGCTCTGCAGGGGCATCAGCTGTTTGACTCCCAGGTTCTGTCTTGGCCTCCCTCGGGATGGCAGCACCCCTCCAAACTCCGCTCCATTCTTAACTTACGCTGCTCTGAGAGCAGCAAATGGCCCTGGACCCTGGATATCACCCAAGAGTGTCACCTTCCCAGGGCTGCTATTGCTCCAGGCCCCCAAACACAATCCTCCCTGACACCTGGTACTAGGACCCTTTTCCTGTGGTGCTTCGGGCTTAAAGCTCACACTCAGATGCCCCGGCCTGGATCCAAACCCTGGCTCCACCGCTGACTGCATCTGTGAACTTCGGCCACAGGGACCTCATCTCTATGACCCTCACAGTCCCCATCTACAAAATGCAGGTAAAAAATACATGGCTGCTATCCCTTTTCTACAATTCCCCAAACCAAAATCTTTTAAATTGTTTTTTCATCACTCATCTGGCAGCAAAGTATGACCTGACCTGATGCATTTGCTGCAGAACTGCCCAGAACTGCCAGGAGGAACACTAGCACCTTCACCTTGCTTGCATTTCATGGCTGCATCATTAAAGAGATTGGTTACAGAGCGTGGCCCCAGACCCTACAGGGGTGTTATGTAACATGCAGTGCATGCCCCATATTACCCATCTATAGTCGGAAAATTTCTGAATCCCAAACCCTTCTCTATCTCCAAGAGTTTTACATAAAGAACTGTGGGCTGTGGCCTCCATGAATGCTCTTTGTGAGGATCAAATAGGATCCTTCTTGTCATTCAATACAGTGTCTGCACACAGCAACTGATCTAAAGATATTAAGAGATACTTATGGCTTGAGTACTTTTATGTGAACGGGCATACATTCAGCTTGCAGCTGTGTCCCAAGTTAGTGACTCCCGGTCTCTGAACTCACTGAACTGACCTAGGTCAGGCACTAGACATTGCCTTTCTCAGGCACTGGGGTCTCTTATAATATGACGTCTGGTTCCAGGGGGGCTGAGGCCGAGTGCCCATTGTAGGCTCAACACCCTTCACAAAACTGGCAGAGTGAGTGCTCAGTGAAGATTATTGAATGAATGGATTCACAGATGGATGACTAAATGGATAGATATGTAACAGATACTGTAATGTAACAGATACTGAAATCTTAATGTAGTTAATAACGCTAAGTACATTCCTAAAACACACCCGTGAAACTCCAGATTCCATCGGGACACAGGGATAGACCAAAGTCCTTTGGGCTGAGCTGTCTGGGACTACTCCGGTGGAATGGATCATGCCAGGAATGATTATTTATAAGTCATCACTCCCACATACGAAGAAGCTGGTCTTATGTGTGGATATTGGCTCTGACCAGCAAAGGTGGACAGGGCTGGGTTTGATCAAAGGACAGTCAGCCCCCTCCCATACAGAAGAAATAGAAATAGATGATCAAGTCCAAATTTATCATGGGTTTGAACCAGATAATGTGATTTTTGTCATTCAGTGCTGTGGGAAGTTTGAAAACATACCTCTAGAGATATAGGTATAACCTTTCGCCCATTACAATTCTGTCATTTCAGCAGTCTGGAGATTTGAGGCTGGCTGCCATAGATTTGCACCATAAATTTAAACAAAATGCTCAAATTCTGTTTTACTCATGGGAAATCTAACTATAGCTAATATCAGGATCACTGGTTCATAAAGTTTACATCCATCAGAATAACCTCAAGGGCTTATTAAACCACAGAAGGCTGGACCTCACTCAGAGAGGATCTGATTCTGTAGATGGAGGTGGAGCCTGAGAATCCGCATTTCTATCAAGATCCCAGGCAATACTTAAGGTTGGTGTAAGGCCCCCCCGTGAGAACCACTGATCCAGAGGTCATATATTGACCCTTAACATTCATACTACCAAAGTATAAAGTGTTTGGATCCAGGAGTTTTCCAGTCTGTTTTTCTTCGCTGACAGCAGAAACATCATGTGAAACATATGGGAAGAGCAATGATTGGAAAATATCAGAAATCAATTATAAATTAATTAAAAAGAAGAACTTACCTCCACACCTTTTCTCTTCTACGCTACTGGATCTCGCGACAGATACTTCTGGAAAAGCAAAAATCCAATCACAATACGAAAAGAGTGTTGGGAAGGAAGACTGCATTAATGATTCATTTACAAAACATCTAATGATTTTGAGTTTTATGTGTCAAGTTTCCAAAAACTTGATTAATTGTTTAAAAACAATGTATTTATTTCTTTGTTTTTTTTTTAACCAATCTGGCTGTATTTGGTCAAGGTCACCTTGATTGGGAAGGGGTGAGATTCATTATTACAGAAAGAAAATGCTATGGTCCCTTGGGCTGAAACCAGGGCACTAGCTTCAAAATAAGGCCAGAGTATGTGCTGATTTTCTGTAACAATGTATTCTGCCAGCTGTGGAACCCCACAGGGTTTGCCTGTGATGTTTCTGCCTCAGATCTTTTGTTTCATCAAAGCTAGTGTTGTCACATTCCCTGCAGAGGGCTATCAATCCATCAGTGCTCAAAGGAAGTCGCCATAATAAATAAAGTCCTGATTCAGAGTCCACGCATGCTCTTTGCCATCACCCATATTCAATACACAAGTAAAATGCCAATGAGAGGACAGATCCCCTAGATGTTTTAACCTCCAAGGATAAAATATCATTTCAGGAATCCAGAAATGTTATTCTCTCCTGTATTGATTTTTCATTAGATAACAAGAATTAAAACTATGTCTACAGTTAAAGAGGAAAACAACCACCATGAGCACTCCTGCAGGTCTATACCAAACATGGCTGAGGTGGCTTCTGAGGCTAAAACTAATAGTTTTCTCTAAAATATTCTCTTTCCCATAAATGGAGGAAAACAAGATTTTATCTATCATTACTTTGTAAGAAGTTGGTCTCTGCTTTGGTCCATGTCACAGCCCTAAGGCATAGAGGGTACATATACGAAATGATTTATAAACATCTAGCACCACGCCTACAGTGAGCATGTGACAGGGGACTGGCTATCGCCAATAACTAAACATAGATTTCAAGAGGAAAAACCTCCAGCAAAAGAGCCAGCCAACCTCTTCTCCAAAATGAGAGCAATGATGGGTTTCCATTTTCCCAAATTTATTAAGGTTGCATGATGAGAATGACCCTATTTATCTATGCAAACGTATACACACAGCATGGCCAAAGCATGAAACCTCATATGAAAATATTCAAATAACATATTTTCATATTTTGAGCAAAATCTTCTGTGTTATACTCAATAAATTGTAGAAGATATTGTACTTAAAAAAAACCTTAAAACTCATGGTCTAAACTCAGATCTGAGTTCACAGTTCTCCATAAATCTAAACTTTACTCACCCTGAAACCACAAGAGTTGATAGAATTGTCTCTGTTTCACAAAATTAGGACCTCTAAGAACAGATAAAACCCTCACCTATAAATCATTTCCTCTCTAAACATTGGAAATGGTTTGTTTACACTGAGAAACATCTCTGCCCTCACCTGGGATGAAATTGGAATCAAAAACACACGGCCGGCTCTCCGTTGTGTTTCCGGAACACTGGCCACCCACAGGGAACAGAAGGATGCACTGGCGGGCGCGGACCTGGACTCCAGACGCATCGCACTCGGACCAGTCTGACCACTCCGACCAGCTCTCTGCAGCAAGCAGAAGGGGAGAGATGCGGGACCAATACCAGCTAAGATCTATCAACCTGGAAGCAGTGCCAGGTTCCATATGTTACTTTAAGTTTTCAATGGCTCTATATATAAATAAGATGGACTTGTATCTTCTGACCAGTCCAGTAAGTAAACTACACATGAGCATGAATAAAAGAACTTGTATATTGTTGATCAGAGATAATGTGTTTAAAATATATTTTCCAAAACCCATATTATCTTAATGTTCTAAAGTGGTTGTATCAGACACTCAGTAAGCTAATCCATGAGGCCCAGCTGGGCAGAGACCATCAGTGGTGGGGGGAGAAACTACTAGGGCAGACGATTTCCGAGAGGAGGATGCTCTGTTATGAGAAGCAGCCCTCAAAGGCTTCTCCCCAGATTCCTACAGGCCTCAATGCTCAGGCAAGAGAAATGATGGTGCGTTAATGAGAAAGCCCTGTTGCTGAAGGGGCTTCAGCTACTGTAAGTACTTTCTCTTCTGTTGTAAAAATAATTCTGCAGAGTCAATATACCAAAGTCAGGCTGTTCTTGGGGTGGAATTCATTTTATCCCATGTTTACTGTCACTGAAGCGCATGAGATCAATGCATGAGTCTTGGGTTAAGGCCAAAAGATGAGCGATTTAAAGTGAATTCACCTCAAAGTGGAAGGTTTGCTAGGATTTGTTAAACTCATCCAGGCCTACAAATGTGTGAATAGAGGAATAACACATATTTTAAGGAAGGAGGTTAACAAAGTGAACTCTCAATATTATTTATGAACATTAAACAACATAAAAAAATTTTTTTTCTATGCCATTTGCTTTTCTCCTCTTTTTAAATTTAAGCGTCATCTTTACAGTGTGGGGAAAATTTGGAAATCAAACTTGTGCCTTGATCCATTGTAAAGGGTACAATTTTTCTTAGAAATGTGTAAAGTACCAGTTTTGGGAATGGCTGAGAAACTGGCACTTTTCTAGGCACTTTTCAGTATAAATGGAACTTTCCAGAAAGATCTATAGGAGCAAGTTAAAAAAAAAAAAAAGAGTGAGTGCTTCAATGTCAAAGTTAGACTCAGTGTGTCTCATTTTCATTCCAAGTGGTCCCTCCACGTGGGAAAATGAAGCTAATTGTTGGATGGGGAAGTCTGCTGCTGAGCATCTGTAGGCCCTGGCACCAGCCCGCTTGGAGTTGGGATACTCACACCCACTGTCCTGAGGCCAGTTCCTGTGAAGCAGCTTCACAGGATGGTCCCTGCTCCCTACTCTGGTTTTCAACAACAAAATCTCAGATCCCTTTACCAGGTTAAACATTTTAAGCATGCTTTGTCATAACTAGTTTCTGTTACTAGTTCTAAAATTATGCATGGTGAGAGCTCTTCTATTGTAGAACCAGGTATTATGAAGTTGCTTTTGGGGTAATGGTGCAGGATTGATGTGTTCCCCTCTTTCAGTACTTATTGTGATATGGTATCAATTTCACCATTTCTAAACCAAAGAAAGAGGAGTGTTTGTCCCAAAGTTGGGTGACCAGCACGGCAGGGGCGCCACTTACCGGGGCAGGGCTGCGTGCTGCAGAGCGCCTCTTCCGTGTGCAGCCCCAGGCAGATGTCTCCTCCGTAGGCTGGGGCTGGGTTTGTGCAGGAGCGGGTCCTCATGTAATGTCCACCGCCACATGTCGCCGAGCATTTTGACCACGAGGACCAGCAAGACCACATGCCATCCACTGAGAAGGGACACAAAGTCACACCACTTCTGAAATCCAAATCTGACCCATTGAATGTGGCTAGAGATGGAATCTGCATTGCAGGATGCACCTGTGTACACCACTGCCACTCACAGCGAGTATTTGGGGTCTTCCTCCTGGTGAGGGAACCAGTTTTGCATATTCTTCCCTACGTTTTTTTCAATTCCTCTTATTTGTTTTTTCAGGAAATATCTCTCAACACATTATACATAGGCATGAGGATGGCAGAGGAGAGAAATGTATGTAATACAATCCCAGCCCTGGGAGTGAACCGTGGACCACATCCTGCCCTTATTAACATGAAGCCCCAGCTAGCTCTCACCTTTGCTAATCACCCACTCTAGTCGGCCAGCTGAGACTTATAGTCAAGGATAAGTAGTTCCTGGCACAGCCTTCCTTACGAATTGGATTAGGATTTGCTCCATCAGAGTGGGAAAGAGAAAAGCTAACAGGTCCTACAAGGAAGGGCTATGAAGGATGCTCTGTAGATGCAGGCACCAACCAACCAAACTAAGTATAACCACACACACTCAACAGTGTGTTCATATAACAGACTAAACAGAGGAAGGCCCAGTATCTGCAGCCAGACTTCAGATTGGATGTGAAGATGAGTTTTATAATATGAACATCAGGCAGATCAGCTTCCTTGACCAACAGTTTGACAAAAGACTCTCTATTATTATGCGTAGATAGTAGTGGAGTTTTTCTCCAGGTCCCACATGAAAAACCGAGTAACCACGAAAGAGAATGCCAGAATTGTTCAGGACACAAGGTGGTTCTGGCTAGGATGACCCAGTTGTATTTTAATACACCCATCACAATTTAATACATCTTTATGGAATAATATTTTTCTTTAGACATAGGCATAGGTAGAAAGAAAGTATTTTTGAGAATGCGAGCAGAAACATCATGTTTATGATGATATTTAATTTGCAAAAAGTAAAAGACAACAAAAACAAAAACACTTGAACCTAATTTTAAAATGAATTTGTAACTTAACTGGGAATTCTGTGAATCAACAGTTTACATGGGTGTGCAGAATTCAACAATATTTTCCCTCATAAGCAATAAGCTGGATGAGAAAGGAGGAGGGGACCAATCAGACATCTGACACAGGCCATGAGACCAGCAATAGGAAGGCAGGCATGCGTTTGCCTAGAACTTTAACATATTCCAAACCCTCTCTCATGTCTCTTTCTCACTGCGGGGAATGCCTGCTGGCAGTTTTTCTCTGTCTGTAACCCAAGCTGAAGCTTGGCTTCAAGTGGGTACGCTTGCACACCCCTCACTAAGGCACAGGCAAGTCACAGTGCTGTAGATAGAAGGTGTCATGGAGCTCGGCTGTCTGAATGTACACAAGGCAGTCAGGGGCTCAGAAGGTTCTAATGCCTCATGTAGATGGGAACCCGACTTCGAACCAACTACCTGAAGATGGCATGATGAACCTGCAGATCACTGGCCAACAGGTACATGAAAAGATGTCCAACATCACTAGTCATCAGGGAAATGAAAATCACAACCACAATGAGACATCTCCTCACACCTGTCAGGGTGGCTATTATCAAAAAGACCTCCACATTAAACAACAACAGATAACAGTGTTGGGGAGATGCTGGAACTCTTGTATGCTGTTGGTGAAAATGTAAAATGTTGCAGTCACTATGGAAAACAGTATGGTGGTTCCTCAAAAAATCAAAAATAGGGAATGCCCTGATGGTGTAGTGGTTAAGGTCGTGCGCTCTGCTTTAGTGGCCTGTTGCCAGTTCAGATCCTGAGCAAGGACCTAGCACTGCTTGTCAAGCCATGCTGTGGTGGCATGCCACATAAAGTAGAGGAGGACTGGCACAGATGTTAGCTCAGTGACAATCTTCCTCACACACACACACACAAACATTAAAAATAAAATTACCATGTGATCTAGTAATCCCACTTCTGGGTATATACACAAAAGAATGGAAATCAGGATCTCAAGGAGATACCTGCACCCCCATGTTCATTGTAGCATTATTCACAATAGCCGAGATACGGAAACAACCTAAGTGTCCACTGACAGATAAATGGATAAAGAAAATGTGGTATATACATACAGTGGAATGTTATTCAGTTAAAACAGAAGGAAATCCTGTGATATGCCTCACCGTGGATGAACCTGAAGAACAGTACACTAGTGAAATATGCCAGTCACAAAAAGACAAATACTGCATGATAACACTTATATGTGGAATCTAAAATAGTCAAATTCATAGAAGCAGGAAGTAGAATAGGGACTGCCAGGGGCTGGGGAGCGGGAAACAAGGAGTTGTTGCTCAAAGGGGTATGAAGTCTCAGTGAAGTGAGATGAATACGTTCTAAAGATCTGCTATACAACACTGTATCTATAGTTAACAGAACTGTATTGTGAACATAAAGGTTTGTTAAAAGGGTGGATCTCATATTAAGTGTTCTTACAACAATAAAAAAATTTAAAAATTTAAAAATAAACCAAAGACTAAACGTCCTCAGTCACAATCATTCTATAATCATGCAGCATCTAATGGTCACACACTAGGAAGCTAATAAACTGATGTCTCCAATCTACCTTGTGATATTTCAAATGGTATTTATTCCTATCCACATCTCGACTAGTACTTAAGCCAATTAATATCTCATCTAGTCTAATAAACCCCCCTCCCAACACACACACCAACTGTTCTCCCAGTATCATGATAAATTACCCCGGCACAGAATCATTTGTTGTTTAACAGAGAAAATGTAGTTCTTGTTTGAAATGTAACAGTTTGAGGGAGCATTTGTAACAGAACCCAGTTGCTAAAACATTCCCACTTGCCAGTTTAAACCACAAGATCACATGGTACCCTTACCAATTTCAATTTCAATTTCACTGTCCTGAGAGATATATTAAGAACTAGGGAAACAGATGATTTCAGTACAAAATGAAATCAACGGAGAATTTCAGCCACTTCTTCACTCTATCAGGTAGCTGCATTGGTCTGTAATTGCCCTGTGCCCCAGGCCAATTCTAATCCGGTCTCCACTTCCTGTTCTTTCAACTTTGTGCTTACATAACAGGTGTCAACCTTCTTCTTGGAGCAGTGACTCTGGAGACAAGGGGCATGGTGGTTTGTACTGGATGAAAAAGGATATTGAATATTGTACAAACGTTTCATGTTAGGAAGGCTAAAAAATTTCTAAAATAGAAATTACAGAATACAAAGTTTAATGAAATAGTCTTCACTGCCAGGGAGCATGCAGAGCCAGGTGGGGAAGCAGGGACATTCAAAGCCAAGAGAACAAAACACACATCAGGCACCGTGCAGGGCATGGCACATCAGGGGATGGAGTGAGGCTGAGCATCTGAAATCTTCCTTTTCTGCTCCATAAACTATGCTGGACTAAGAAAATCATCGCGAACAACACTAGTGATGATAACAATAACTCATTCAGTATTGCCCCTCATCCTCAGGACAGCCATGGAGTGTGTTCTAGAAATAGGGGACCCGAGACACAGAGAGGTTAGGTTGTAGAGCGAATGAGTGGGGAGTGGGACTCGCCACTGGCACACTGAACCCAGGAACAGGAATTGAGTTTAGGGTTTCACATAACTCCTGTCACATCACTAGAAGTCACATGGAAATCTCCTCATGGCCCAAGAGAGATTGGCTCAGAAGAAGATCAGACAGATACACGAAAGCTCAGATCCATGTTTCTTTCAAGAAATGAAAGCAATTAATTGTAGGGAATTATTTTTGATCAAGTGAAATTTATAGATTAAGTAACTTGATAGAAGGGATAAAAATCCTTGTTCTAGCTGAATACTCCACCCAGGACAGTAAAATAAAAACAATGAAGGCAACAGAAAGTACCATTACTAGTGATCTAAAGAGCCAAGTAAAACTAAATAATTAACGTCTGAGTGTCAGGCATCCACAGGGCTGTCAGAGATATAAAGTCCTACATTTACAGTCCTTTACGCCGTGGGCATATTTGACATCAATTCCCTGGTGTACTGAGTTCTGGGCCACACAGGTCTTCACTGAAGGACGCTGTGCTCTCAGCTCCTCTAAGGATCTCTGAGCAGAAGTGTCCTACACCAACCGCCCCCTCCACCCCCACCCCAAACAGCCTCAATGCTCTCTCAGGACAGAACCAATGTCTTACGCTCCTTTTGTGTCACTTGCATTTTACAGAACTAAGTGTGTGGACTCCATGATATCATGGACAGAAAAGCACAGAGTGTTCTTGCACATCACAGGTATCCGACAGATGTTATCTATAGAACACACACCTGTCCGAAGTCTTCATTTTGAGACAAAGAGTTTGCCTCCCGGTTAGCTTCTCACTGAGTGTTCCTTCTCCCTCACACTTACTGTTTTCATAATAAAGGAAAAATGAATGATCTTATTTGAATTTGAATGTTATTTAGTAACATCTGTTACTCTACCTGAGTAGAGTCGGTTGTCTCTAACTGTCAACCAACATCTGGAATCCTTAGTTCTGAATCAAACAAGGATGGAGGAAAAGAAGGAGTGAAGAAGAAAGATCAAGCTACTTCCCAGTGTTGGAAGTAAATTATGTAGGCGAAGGTACAAGTTAGATCAACTCACAGAAGGTGAAAAAGGATCATTTCAACACTGGCTCAACTTTAAAACCACACTGCATGCAGTTCATTGTACACGCTAGAATTGGAGACAAAATTTTTCATTGGTTAATTTAAAAGGTATTTTATCTTCTAGCTTCAGATTTATTTTCAAACTTAATCATAATGAGAAAACTCGTCTTTGAATAAACTATAGTGCTCGTTTGTGACTGTTCATGATGGACCCAGCAGGACCAAGGAAGAGGAAATTTATAGAGAGGAGAATGCCCTCAATGAGGTAAAAATAGCCCTATAACTGGCTGAGCAGCTCAGCATCCGCAACCCTAGGGGCTTCAAACCCCTCTTTGCTGAGTTCCATCCTGTCCTGTGTTTGGGAATTTTCCAGGAGGTGGGAAAGAGGACTGACATTTGCCCAACTCAGCCCCGTGAACTCGCCCACTCCCAAGTGGAAAGTGACAGGGCCACTCTGAATATTTCCACAACCCTCTATGGAATCTTGGCTTTCAGAAAGAAAATGAGGACAGAGCTATTTCAAGACATTAGGTTATGTATACATGATACTGGCTTGACCATCAAATCAACCAAAAATAAAAATAACCACCAGATCATGTTAATGGGATGTCCTGAGATGGGCCTGAGCCTTGCACTGAAGGACCAGGGCAGCATCCAAGCATCTGGAAGAATCTGCACGTCTGCCAATGGCAACAAGGACTCATGTCTGGAGCCTGGGGAGGCAAGGGTGGATGGAAGAATCCTGACATTCCCATGTGGCCCTCTCTGCTCCAGTTTACAGCACGGATCCTAATCTAATGATGTCACCCCTTGAGCTCCCTCCCAGACCTGGGGGAGGAGTCCTTCGACTCTTCATGCTGGGGCTGTGGGAAAGAACTGGTTCTGTGACCTTTCCCAGCTCCTTGACATTGCTTGGCCAGGAAAGCCGGGTGGTTGGAGAGAAGAGTCTCCTGAGGCTGAGAAATTCAGGCAGAGACAGCCCAGGAGGAGTGGAGCAGCTGTAGGAGCAGGGACATTATTGGGAGCCTCAGCCACAGCTACAACTGTGCATTTTCAGTTTAATTCAGTACATGTTTCTTCATCCAACTATCCATCCACTCACCCATCCATCCATCCATCCACCCATCCATCCATCCAGCCATCCATCCATCCATCCAACCAGCCATCCATCATCTATCCATCCATCTACACATACATACATCCACCCATCCAACAAATGCTCACTGAGCACTGCTACAAGCCAGTTCCTCAGTTCCTTGTTTAAAGAACTCAGAAAGTTGTTTGTACCTACTGAAAAAGACGCTATACTTGCAAGCTTCTGTGTCTTTAAAAATGCTGTACACAGTGTTTGGAATAACTCCCCCATTCCCCATCCCCGCGTGTCTATTTGGTCAACTTCTGTCCCTCAAGACTCAGTTCAGGGGCAGCTTGCTAAGTGTAACTGCCATGATTCCAGCTCAATGGGTCCTTGGATGATGTAGCCACTATATCTTGTTGTCACCAACCCAATAGCCAGTGACCATACTGGGTTGCCATTAATCACAGGATGCCTCCTTACTGAACTGTAAGTTCCTTTCTGACTTGGATGATATCACTGTATCGTTCTTTACACTGTGAATAGTGCAGAGTGGGCTATCCAAAAACGTTTGCTGAAAAATTGAATGAATGAAGGAAGGGAGATCAAGTAACCAATTGTGTGATTTCTCATCATGCAACAAACAATTACTGATAGCTATTTCTAGTGTGTGCCAGGCCCGTGCTGGGAGCTGAGGGCACTGCAGGAGGTGAGAGTGTCTCAGAAGTCCCCGTCCTCCTGGAGCATTCCCTCTGACAGAAGTCAAAGGCAGCACACACAGCTGTAGACCAGCACTCGGGATAGCCATAAGGCACCGGGTTACAGATCCTCTGACTGTGGGAAGGTCAGTGGAAGCAATGATGGTGACAGAGCTGCACCCAGAGCTGTGGCAGGAGGAACACAGTGATGGTCAGAATGTTAAAGGAGACAGAGGAGCCTTTGGGGCTGTCAGACAACACCCAGGGTGGGGGCTCTTCAAGCTCATTTTATTAACCTGGTGCTTGTTTGGGAATTCCATGGAATGAAAAGCTGGGTCTCAGGAGGAAGACCCAGAAAACACAGTTCCTGTGGGCCTCCAGGAGAGAAGAGTGTGTGTTCAGAGGACTGAACTCAGAAGAAAGTGGACCCTGATGACCAAGGGCACAAGGGACCTGGGTCACCCTTGATAACCATCACCCTAGAGGAAGAATCTGTGGTATGAATGGAGGCCAGTTCCTAGAGGGCTGGGCCCATCAGAGTCTTGGAGGGGGCCAGCCTCCAGGTTCAGGGACATGACATATCTCTCCAACTTCTCCATTAGGCACAGCATCTAGGGCCCACGATCCTCATAGGGGCTCATAAGAATGTTTTAGTTTCTTTTAAATCAGAAGAAATAAATGAATATAATCCAGCCTAGGTTATATTAAGCTGAGTGAGCTCCCTACATTAGAAAGTCTTCTAAGGCCCTTGATTTTTCAGACCTTTTCCAGATCACTCAATCCACTCACCTGGGCAAGGCAAAATGTTGCATTCCTGGTACTCCAGGGAGGGGCCCAGGCAAGGCATGCCCCCATACTTGGGCTCTGGATTGTTGCAAACTCGCTTCCGGTTCCGAATGCCCCTGCTACAGTCGCGGCTGCACTGTGACCATGATGTCCAGGCTGACCAAGCCCCATTGACAGTGTGGGCAGAGTACCTTCCTGCACGCAGGAAGTCTCCAGAAAGGCCTGCCAAGGAAAAGGTAAAGTGTGATTCTATCAGGAGTTCTCAGAGTAACCAGAGTCCACACTAACTTTCATCGTGTATCAGTTGTGTGCTTCATTTCTATAACTACACTCTCAAAATCAGATGAACACTTTTCATACTTCAGAAGTCAAAAAAAAAAATTGCAGTTGAGTAACAGCCTCCTAGAACTCAAGCCACAACCTCTGCCGTCGCTATTAAATAAGGTGCAAGGACGATCTCGATTTGTAAATGTGGCAAAATCCTCACACAAGCAATAGGGCTTATGTTTGTAGGTCTCTTAATTTTCTGAAATACAAAGAAAACATAACTTTGTCACTTCCCTTGGGAATTCTACAACAAACCACCGTTATCCACGATGGGGTGGTGCTCATCACTGAGGACATCCTCTGGAAAAATGGAGGCAGGATTCAAACATTCTCTAACCCTGTCCCTTCCCCTGTTAACTTTTCCAAAGCAAGTGAAGGCTGGTGAAGGTGTGGCCTTAACTGCTTCTGATCACAGGCCATGGGGACACACGTCCACTCCAGAAACATGCAGAGGGCTCAGCTCCTGACCCGGGACTGAGCACAACCCTGAATGACCTTGCCACTTGGCAAACGCTCCCTGAAGTGCAGAGTGCACGTACGAGAAGAATGTGTTTCCCCAGGAACAAAGGCAGCAACAGAAGCAGTGAAAGCAGCCGGGGGTGTGTATGTGTGTGTGTGTGGGGAGCTGTCTTGGTACGAACTGGTTCAGGTCTGCTCCGAGCAATTTGTACTTGAGGCGTTTAATCAGCCACAGTCATTCCTGTTTGTTTTGATGAAGATGCCTACTTACTTACAACGTTAAAAAATATTCAGTAATTTTCTCACATGTAGGCTATGGGACACAGATTTTAACAAAAAGCTCTCAAAGGATGCAATGAGGTCCTGGGGAAGCGTGAGAAGGCAAATATGCCAACAGTTCTATCCATTCATTGTTCAACTCCTGGGCTGTTTACTTTAAAACTCTGGTTCAGAAACCGAGGCAGGATGCTCTTTAGAGAAAATGGATTAGAAATATCTGCCTGTGATGAACCAGCACTTTGTGGTTAATCAATAAAGAACAGCCGTGCACAGTTAAGCCCCATTTTGTGTGGTCAGACGCCAAGTCCAATTTTGTATCTTCAAGATATCAATGCCAAAATGCGTGGATGGTCATTAGAACTTGAAGCCATTAAGACACAAGGAGGATGAAGTACTTTTTAAGTCATGTCCATGATATACTTTTGGAGGAAATACAGGATCTTTTATAAATTTTTCCTTAGTTTATATTACTAATATTTAAAACAAATATTAGTTTTGGTTTTGTATGTATCTGAGAATGGAAAGATTAAAAAAGATATGTTCAGAAAAGAGAATAAAGTTAACGTATAGGGAAATACTGTCATTCATTTTCTCTTTTTTACTTTGATGTCACAAGAAGTAAGACAGGTCACAGCCTGCTCTGAAATAAGGGAACAGGTAACTGCAACTTGAGACAGGGTTGCCAGATTTAGCAAATAAAATACAGGAAGCCCAGTTAAATCTGAATTTCAGATAAACAACAAACAATATTTTAGTATAAATATCCTCTGAATATTGCAAGGGACATACTTATTCTAAAAAGATTCATGGGATACAACTGTACTAAGAAAATTCTGAAAAATATCTGAAATTCATATTTAACTGGCCATTTTGTATTGTATCTCACAACTCTGACTTGAAATCACATGATCATCCTTTGTGGAATGTAGATCTTTAAAATGGGCCTTCAGTTTTCTATCTCTTGGTTTTCCATCACTTATCTTTTCTCCTCACTAAAGCAGGATTTTACAGAATTAATGAGTGAATATAATTTTGCTTGATTTTCTAGATGGGTTTTTACTTGTTTTATTTAAATTATAGACTTAATCACACAAAATCCTTCACTAAAGCAGACTTTTTTTTTAATCCAAGAAATAATAAACAAGCTTAAATAGTTACTGAGCTACGATGAGCAGAATGGTTTGAGGTCAGGAGACAGTTAACGTCAGTGAGAACGATATGATAAGCAGTGGCTCCTGATGGCAACTGTCGGGCCTCCATGCATCCAGGCTGGTAGCTCTAAGCTGCCTCGGCTGTTCAGCAGCTCCCAGGGGGTGGCATGGAGATCTGTGACATGTGTGCAGCTGATGGTCCTGACTCAGAGCCACTCTGTGTAAGGCTTCCCTCCAGCACTGCAGGAGATTTATCGACCTCCTTGAATTCATCCCAACCACCTCAGCCCAACATGGCGACTCACCAGCTCTGGTTCCTAGGCCAACCGCTCTGGGTCTAAGGCTCTTTCTCTAAAAATGACATTGATGGCTACTGTGCTTTCTATATCACATTCATCGTGGAAGAATAAGGTAGAATCATAAACACAAAAGTGCTGAGACATGTTCAAGGTGGTCTAGTGCAAGATGTGGCTATCACTGTTCTCATCAAATTGTGATCCGAGAACCATTTTCTTTTTAGAATTGGACAGCTTTTGTTAAATTAGATGAGAATGATGGGAGAGATAAAGAAGGAAGCAGAAATGAATCTCTTTGGGACAGCCAGCCTCATCTGTTTCCTGCAGCCGAGACACCTGAGCTCCAGGGAGAGCAAATGAGTTGCCCGAGGTGAGAGGACCATTCAGTGGCAGGGCCAGGTAGAGGGTGGACCTTCTGGTCTGCTCTAGAGCTTTCCCCACACTGCTAATATGGCACTGAGCAGATTTATATAATTACAAGGGCAAAGCAATTTCAAAGCCTCTGAAAGGATTCTCACCTGTTGTGCTTTTTAATAGAAAGACTCTTCTATAGGTATAAACATAGAGATGCACTTCTGTTGTCTTTGTCCACTTTTAGGACAAAAAAGGGAAAGCTTCCTTGCAGCTTATGTTTCAGTGCCGGAAGAACTACAGAAGATTACTGAGCCTTCCTCAATATATTTTCCGACACGGAATAAATCTCCCACAAACTATTCTGGACCTATTATAAATATAGTGTTATTTTGAGGGTTGAATTCCTAGGACCACCTCAATCTATGACTAAATTTTTACAGTAAGAGACTTTCCCATTAATGTGCTACAAAACCAGTTCTGCTCTAGAGGGATCATTGTTATAATGATTGCTAAGCCATAAATAATCAAAAAGAAAAAAATCTTTCTATCCACTCAGAGATAAGATCAAGGCTTGTCCATGGAAGTGGGTCAGTCTCCATGCAGTCGCTACTCACCATCTGTGGAGCAGCCGCTGGTTCCATCACTAGAACAATATCGCATTTCTATTCTCTGTCTTCCCACTTCCAGCAAATTCGGATCAGGCAGCCGGGCTTTGCACGTGTATCGAAATCGCTGCTCATAGTGGCCGCCATTGTCAGAGATGTTGACAGGTGTCCAGGGGGTCCAGGGGGTGGTCTTCTTCAGTTCAGGGCATGGGTTGGTATTACAAGGCTGGTACTCCTGGAAGAGAAAAGGGGTGGCACGTGCTTATCATTTGGAATAAACAGAGCCAGTGGCTTCCTTCCTTGAGTGAAAGACAAGGCTCTCTCAAACTTCAGATCCTCACACCTACCAGCTACTCTCCAAAGTTACAACTCCATTTATGTTAAATTAGGCATGTAAGGGAATGTTCAGCATTCAAGTCAACTCTGCGGTTTCTCCTGCATCAACAATGAGCATGAGACAATAAATGTAATTGTATGTGAATAAAAATGGTAATCCCATAAAAATCATGTTCCTTCCATTTAATAAGTAACCAAAAATGCTGATTATTCTGATGTTAAGCTTCATTGTTTTCTTTAAAAGATTAAAGTTAAAATGAAACCAGAATTTGCTTTTGAACCACATAATATTCATTTTGATTTTAACAAATATTTTAAACTCTGGGATCATAGATTCAAAGGGTTAGAGTGGTAAGTATCCAATTGAAAACATAATATATGCTAACCTTTAGTCAATAAGTTTTCACAAGATTTCCCTGGTGAATACCTTGATGGCATTTCTCATTTTCTCCTCCACTCCCTCGCTACAGGTATATGCAAGCACAGGTGGGAGGGTCTTGAGAGCTGAGCAGAGAGTAGATCTGAAGGCCTGACAAATGGGGGCATGGTGTGTGCTGGGAGGGTGGGATTTAGGACTACAATTATGAAGATCCACTTGAACCACTTAAAAATTTCTTGGCAAGTATTTTAAACACTATGGCTCCAGAAACAGAGCCAAATATAAGGGGTAGCGGCTTTGACCTTGGACACAGCACTACATCATGATTCTTCCATTTGACAACAAAGGATATTTCATTAGAGGGAAAACCCATAGCATACTCAATTACGGTCATACTTTTAAAATGATTTTTATCAAGATTAAATATACATATAAAGTAAAAATTAAATAGCTCTCTAAGATTTATTATGAAAAAGAGAACTGTTCTATCCTTCCCCCATCTCTTTCAGTTGAATATTTGGATATTTACCCCATAGAGATAAACTAGAATTCTCCAGGATGAGTCATTGTCCATTAACTGTGCACCATGGGGAAAAGGATTTAGCTCTTTACTCCCTACCCCACTCCCTGTGTGTCCAGCATTGATGCAGCCTTTCCAGATCCCATCATCCTAATATGGTTACCCTGCATTTTTGGTTAGACCAAAATCCAGTGTTTGCATCTATCACTAGGTGAACTATAGCCACACGAGAGTGATGTGGCGGACTGACTGACTTCTGCTTCGTGTCCAGCTCCCTTCTGTCCAAGGCAAAAGTTCTCCTGTTTTTTAGTGGTAATCATCTAGTTTCCATGAGCTTGTTCTTAATTCACCCGCCATCAGGTATTCAGACACAGTAAGAACTGTCTTTGTTGGTTTATGCTTTGAAAAAAAAGTCCCTTTAATATTGTATCAATGAGTTTTCAGCAGGAGATAAAGTAGCCACATGTGTCGACACCACCGGCTTTACCTGGAAACCTATTAAAATCTTTACTTGGTCACTATTCTAATGATTCAAACTAGTTTTCTTTACTAGTAATCTATCTTCTTTTATTTTTCACAAGGGACAATACTCAGGAGTCCTTCATGTTTGTGACATCTTAGGCTTTGAACAGAAAATATGTACAGTGGTCATCCCTGCTTCTCAGATTTAATACCCTGTCACCATTCCTTCCCCGAGACACACTGGTGCTCCTCATCCTCACACCAACACATGCTAGAAGACAGATGACTTCATTTTTCTTTGCTTATAGCATTTTTTATTACAGCACCTTCTGGATGATGACTCCTAAACGAACAAATAGCCCCAATGAACACTATAAACCCAACTGTGTGAAAAACTAGACAGAACAAGTGTGTGCTCACTCTTTTTCACTTGAAATGGAGAACAAATGATAGGAATCAAATGAACCTTGTTGGGGATCTTCCAGGCCTACTGCGTGGCAGCACTGTCATTCTCAGATTGAAAATGCCATGTGCCACTGTCCTCCCCTTCATCACCCTGTGCCAGCCCAGCTGGGCAAGTGTCCAGGGGCTCCTCGCTGAAATAGACTCAAAGCATATGCCATTTATGGGCCCCTGCTTAAAAAGCACAGGTCTTTAAGCATTAACAAGTTTGACATAACCTATAAAATAGTAAGATCCCTCATCTTACTAAACAAATATAGGGGATATTCCCAATAATTCTTAGTTTCCTCACACTAGAAATTTCATCATTTCTATGGAGATGAAGTTTTGTATTTGAAATATATGAGTGGAAAATATATTTTAAAGCTGGCTCAAGTCTCTGGGTTGGCCTCTGTGTGCTGGTGACATGCCCAAGAGGGCAGGGGGTCATGCATCCCAGAGGTAGGCACAACTCAAAGATGAGGATCAAGTCAGGCTCATTAGACCTAAACCTCCAATAACGAAGTCTGGTCTTTCATTCGTTATCTCCTCATACCACAAAGTTTAACATGAAACTCAGGACTTTCTCCTTTCAGCTGCCTTTTGAGGTTTGATTATATGCACTCGTTTAAAATACTGAGATGCTGAGAAATTCGATGACTGATCTGTTTTATATTGATGACCAAAATTATGAAGTGATTCAATTCAGTGGTGAGTAGTTACATGGCTCAACTGAATCTGTGCTACAACTTACTCATTACCTGTTGTTATAACCACCCAAACTTGAACAGCATTATATTTAATCCTAAAGAAAGAAATTATTTTGAAAGAGATTTTAGGGAGCTGATTACTATTATTTGCCACATAGGATTTTAATATTCTGGCTGAAAATATTAGGAAAAAATTGGTTACTAAAATCAATCCCTCTTCTGGCTATATATCCAAGGGAATTGAAATCAAGATCTCATAGAGATAAATGCACTCCCACGTTCAGTGCAGCGTTACTCACAATAGCCAAGATACAGAAACAACCTAAGTGTCTGTCGAGGACAGAATAGATAAAGAAGATGTGATATATATACAGAAAGAAGTTGTGATATATAGATATAGATATATAGGAGAAAATATATAGAGAGAAGATATGAAATATCTATCTCTGTACATATATATGTTTATATATACATATATACGCATATACATATGTTCATATATGTACATCCACATGTGTAGATGTGTATCTACATACGTACATATACGTGTCTACATATACGTCTATCTATATACATCTATATATACATATACCTATACCTATACATATATATCTCTACATCTATCAATCTAAATATATATACATCTATGTAGAGAGAGAAAGAGAATAATCCATGTGATATTATTCAGCCATGAGAAAGAAGAAAATCCTGCCACTTGTGACAACTTGGATGGACCTTAAGGGCATTTTACTAAGTGAAATAAGTCAGACAGAGAATGACAAATTCTGTATGATCTCAGTTATATGTAGAATCTAAAAAAGACAAACTCAGAGAAGCAAAGGTAGAATGTTGGTTACCAGGGGTCGACGGGTGGGGGAAATAAGGAGATATTGGTCAGAGTGTGCAACTGTCAGTTATCAGATTAACAAGTTTGGGGATCTGACGTACAGCACGGGGATTACAGCTAATAATACTGGGTCACATACTTGAATGTTGCTAAGAGAGTGGATCTTAAATGTTCTCACCACAGAAAAGAAATAGGAATTATGTGTCAGAATGCAAGCGGCAGTTAATCCTATGGTGGTAATCATTTTGCAATTTATAAGTGTATCAATCAACTCGGTGTACGCGTTAAACTTAAAGACAATGCTATGTGTCAATTATATCTCAATAAAGCTGGAAAAAATAAAAATAAAATAGCTGACGCAAGGACCAAATAAATAAACAAATAAATGGTCAAGAACAACAAAGAAAAAAAATGGAATGGTTACCAAAACAGCTTTATACGATTCTCCAAATGCGTTTCCCGTGTAGTCTCTGTCCCCGTCAACAGTGATAAAACCATCCGTTGGAGACCTGGGAGCCAGCCTGCCAGTCCTCCCTCACTTCCAGGCTAGGTCCTAGAGACATGGCCTCTTGCTTTCATTCTCTCCTCCCCATCTTAACTGCCTCTTTTCTAATTCAGGCCGTTGCCTCAGGCCTATTTCACAGAATCAAAGCATGCATTTTCCTGAAGTTTAATTGTTTATTTATAATTCTGCCTCCACTAAGACTGAGAGTTTGTCAAGAGCAAGAATTTTGTCATATTTATTTTATATTACCAATCTTAAGTACAGTGACACTATTTTTTTTGGTGAATAGATAAATCATATTGATCAACTCACAAACAAGCCCATTCAAGTGGAATTTGTATAAATTTGGGGAAGAAATTTAAGTGGTTAAGTGGGGCTCCTGTTTTGCTGTTTATTTTTTCTTTGAAAAAACTAAAATGTCTTATATTCCCTGGGTTGGAAGTAAAATAGAGAGATGGTGACAATCTGAGCAAAATTTTGATACCATGTTTTCAGCACAAAGTAAGAAAATTACCCTTGAAGTCCTTTTCATCACTAGCTGAATATGTGAACTAAATTTATTCTCATATGGACTACTCATGATTTTCATAAGCATTTATCAAGTTCTCTTTCAGTAAATAAGCTGAGTTAGTCACTGAAGACTGAGACACTCTTTATAAGAGAAACAACAAAGGAATGGGATTGTGCCTGCAAAGGGCATGTGCACAGATGTAGATCCATGACCACAGGAGCCCGTGGCCAACTGAGCGGAGACTGACAGGAAGTCCTGGAAGTTACTTTAGTGGTCCCGGTAAAGAAGAAAAGTAAAGAGAGAGAGTGGATTGAAAGTCATATGGCCACAGAATGACTTCTGCTTTCTACCAAGATGGAGTAACAGAAAGGGATTAACTTTTTCACCAAAAATAACTAAAACATATAAGTTCTTAAGATACTGGACAGCAGGCAATGAAGGACAGTGATTGCCAAGTGACAGGAAACATGAGCCCCACAACTGCTGCAGCTTACAACCTTGATAAGGTTCCCAGGCGGTGGAGGAGGAAGGAGAAACCCAGGCGCAGACTACTGATTGAGGAGACAGAGCTGGGAATTGGAAGAAGACAAAGGGGCTGGAGTTCTCAGAAGGAGAGGGCTACACAAAGAGAAAACTGCAAGTCATGCTGAGGTTCCCCTCCAAGTATGCAGTTGAGTACAAATCGGTGAACACATGTGAAGAAACTACACATGAGTGGGGACAGACCCATCTGGAAAGATCGAGGAGAACAGTGTGCGTTTCAGTCACATAGGGCTGGGAACAGTGCTTGCTCCAAAGAGCCGGAGTGAAAAACCTAATAACTCACCAGCCATCACTCAAAGTACCAAGAAAGGTCTTGCCTGCACAGTGGGAAAAAATCACCCCAGACTAAACTCTGCTCTGATCTCAGCTAACAAAACCTAAAAACAAAAACCACAATGATCAAACAGGTTTCACACAACTTGATCATGTGCCAGAGGAGTGCTCTAGCATATTTTTAGGAATACAGAAGTGTCCAGGGCACAATAAGGAAAAAGTCACAATCTACATTTTACATCTAACCTAAAATTACCAGATATGCAAAGGAGCTGCTAAAAAACACAACCTATTATGACGAAAAAAATCAGTCAATTGAAATTGGCACAGAAATGACACAGAAGACAGAACTTGTAGTCAAGATCATTAAAGCAGTTATTAGAACTGTATTCATATGTTCAAGGAGCTAGAAGAAAGACTGAACATATTAGGTAGAGACATGGAAGATATAAGGAAGAAATAAAATCAGCTATACACAACATTCTACGGGGCCAACTTCAATCTGATATCAAAATCAGACACAGGCATTAGAAAGCAAGAAAACTACCTGTGAATATTCCCCATGAATCTAGATAAAAAAATTCTTAAGATTTTAATAAATAAAACTCCAAACTATCTGAAAAGATTAATATCTCACGATTAAGTATGGATTATGTCAGGGATGCAAGGTTGCACTAACATTTGAAATTGCATCAATGTAATTCACCATATTAACAGTCTAGAGAGTAAACCTATATGATCATCTCAATAGATGCAGAAGTATCATTCGATAAAATCTGAAATTTGTTCCTTATAGAAACTCTCAATCAACTAGGAATGAAAATAAATTTCCTAAATCTGACAATGGACATGTATTAAAAACATACAAGCAGCAGCTTACTCAATGGTGAGAGCCTGCATGCTTTTCTCCTAAGATCAGAAACAAGAAAAGAATATGTGCCCCTCCCACTTCTATTCAATATTATACTGAAGCTTCCAGCCAATAGAATTAGAAAAGAAAAAGAGTTAAAAGTCATCTATATTGGAAAGGAAAAAGTAATTATCTCTTTATTCACAATATGATTGTATACGTAGAAACTGCTGTAGAATCTGCAAAAAAGTACAGAAGTAATGTTAATTTATCAAGACTGCAGAATACAAAATCAATATAAAATATTAATTTTATTCCTACGTACTAGCAATCTGCAATCAGAAATTAAAATAATCCCATTTATAATAATGTCAAAAATATGAAACACTTAGGAATAAATATCACAAAATATGTGCATACGTTGTACACCAAAAGGAAACTGAATCCCCTAAATGATCTACAGAATCAATGCAATCTTGATCACAATTCCAGAAGGCTTTTTTAAAATAAAAATTGATAAGTTCCTTCTAAAATTCATATGGAAATACAAAGTATCTAGCAGAGCAAAAGCACTTTGGAAAGGAAGAACAAAGTGGGAGCACTTATTCAACCTGAATTCAAGATTCATTATAAAGCAATGATAATCAAAATGCTGTGGCATTAACATCAAGATGGAAAGATCCAGCAAAGGAACAAACTGGAGAGTCCAGAAGTAGACCCGCACACATATGGCGTATTGATTTTTGATAAAGGTGTGAAGGCAAACCAGTGGAGACAGTGCAGTCTTTTCAGCAAAAGGTGCTGCAACAATTGGATATCCATATACGAAATTAAGAACTTTGATCAATAACTTGCTCCATCAATGATAATAAACTCAAATGGATCACAGGTCAATATCTAGGACCATAAAACTTTTAGAAGAAAACATAGGAAAAAAATCTTATCTTAGAATAAGCAAAGATTTCCTAGATAGAATGCCAAAAGCATTGTTCATAAAAGAAAAAAAAAATAAGTTAAATTAATCAAAATCAGGATCTTTTGCTCTTTGAGAGACACTGTTAAGAGAATGAAACACAAACCACACATGGGGAGAGAAAATTTACAAATGAGATATCTGATAAAAAGACTCATATCCATCATATATTTTTAAAAATATATAAAAATTGTCAAGTGTTAGGAACAGACATTTCATCAAAAAAGATATACAGATGGCAAAAAAGCATATGTAAAGACGCTCAACATCATTCGTCAGAAAAAGTAAATTAAAACCACAAGTGAACCACCACACACCTATTAGAATGGCTAAAATAAAACAAAATTTGTTTTGAGAAGCCAAAAACCTGACAACACCAAATGCTGGTGAGTTTGCAGAACAACAGGAACTCTCATACCCTGCTGGTAGGAATGTAAAATGGCACAATCCCTTCGAAAACTATTTCCTAAAAAGTTAACACACAACACACACTTACCACATGACCTAGCCATTTCTTCCTAGATATTTACCCGAGAAAAGAAAGTATATGTCATACAAATACTTGTACATGAACGTACATAACAGGCTCATTTGCAATAGCCCAAAACCGGGAACAACCCATATATCCATCAGCAGGTGCCAATCTAAACAAAGAATCTTATATCCAAATAATACAATACTACTCAGCAGTAAAAAGAAATGAACTGTTGATTTATACAACAACATAGAAGAATTTGAAAATAATTATGCTGAGTGAAAGAAGCCAGCAAAAAAGAAGTGACACTGTATAATTCCATTCATATAAAACGATGGAAAATAAAAACCAACGTAGAGGCAGATAGTAGATCAGTGGTTACCCGGATTGGGGAGGACAGGGAGGTACACGGGGGGGTGTTACAAAAGGGAAAAAGGAAACTTTTGGGTTGATGGACATGTTCATTCTCTTGATTGTGCTGATGGTTTCATGGATATACACATTTGTCAAAACTTATCAAATTTTATTCTTAACCATGTGCAGTTTATTATATGACAATCACAGCTCAATAAAGTTATTAAAAATTATATGGCCACAGAAAAATAAGTCTCTTTCTAATAAATGGTGGTTACCTTGCTTATTTAGAAATGATACTCAAAACAGTTGTGTTTATACACACCTGCACACGTTAAAATTATAGGGTTTTTTCCACGGCATTCATGTTTGAATATTTACAACTGAATATCACTACTAAGTATTTGTAGATAAATGCTTCATAAATACAAAATGTGCATCATCAAGTTTGATTTTACATGTCATCATATATGCCCAAAAAATGCTATTTTCTATCATACAATGAAATTTGGGGAGGAAGACGCAAACATTCAGCCTATAGCAGAACACGCCCCAACAAATGCCAAATGAGGAGCTAGGAAAGATTATCTCAGAACACAGAACATTTTGGAATCTATCATCCTGCTTTTGATCCAGTCCACTGACCCAAAATAAAAATTCAGTGCATGCAACTGAACCTAGTTCACAGAAGGTGAAAAGACTTGATATTCAAAATGTTGCATGACAGTCTATGCCAGCTACCCTGAAGAGAACCTGATGATTTAGAGATCTTTAAGAACATTCCTAATTTCTTCCCATTACTATTACTTGTCATAGAGCCTCAATGAAATAGAAATGTTTTTTAAAATGTGAAAGCAATATTGCAACAAAGAATACATATTTTGAGTCGAAAATTCCACTATTCTACATAGTAATTGCTTGCATTTCAACAGGTATCCTCTCAGTAACCACAGGTCTCTCTAAGATACTTTCTTGAACATTTACTAAGCCACTAATTTGCATGGGTCTCCCCAGCCTGTGAGCTTCTTGAGGGCAAAGCCTGGGTTGATGCAACTTCCTTCGCCATGGTTGACTGGCACCATCGCTGGCTCCAAGGGGGAGCGGACTGAGCTGTGCAACCCAGGGGATCTCAAATGAGTGTATTCACTTTCAACCAGCAGTCAGCCTGCATTCTTTTGAGTGCAGAAAAGTAAGAAATATTTCTGTTTTCTTACTAAGAAAAGATACGTGTCTGTGTGCATGTATTAGGTTATATATATGTATGTGTATCAGATTATATATGTGTGTGAACATATATAAAATGGTGCTAGCTTTCCTCCTGGCACATTATCTTGGGCATTCCTTTTTATAACACTGTAGAAAGCCCAAGAGAATAAGAGAGAAAATCAGTGCTGTCCCTGGAAATCTTTGTTATAGAGGCTGTGATTTGTGGGCACTCTATAAACTTACATCTCAAAAGAGAAGATCCATCTATTTATTTTATTCTCTCACCATAACGCCTTTCAATTCTTAGTCTCTGAGAGTGAACATCAAGAATTTAGACAGCTTTTTCTAGCAAATACCTTGCAATGAGAGGAGAGAGTGCTTTCAGTTAGAAGTGGAAACCTATCATTGGGGAAAATGTCTCCTCGTGAAGCAGACGATTGAGACAGGTGACCTTGAGCAAGGGAGTCCGCACTTTACTTCCATTCCTCCACATTTTAAGGGAAAAATGTTCAAATGTAATATACTTGTTCAGAGGATTAAAGTAATTTATACATATTTTAAGAGTTCTTACGAGGAATTTTTGGAAGAACTAGAGTAAATAACATAAACCAAACTGAGGTTGTGTTATTTGAGATTAAGGCTTTGGCGGGACAACTTATAGGGCATTACTTTTAAAGTAATACCCAGGGGTAGTAGTCCTGGCTTCTTATAAGTCCAAAAAAAGCAACAAGTAGTCGTTTGCTTTCTTACTAGAAAATAACATTGGCTTTATCTGTGTGTGCACTTGTGTGTGTGTGTGTGTGTGTGTGTGTACTATATTATATAATATATATAGGTGCATATATGTGTATGTATATACACACAGACACACACACAAACATATATATATAAAATCACCATACATACACAAGTGAAAGAAAAATAAGATGTAAGAAAATAAGAAATACTCTCTATAATCATAGTATATGGACATTATGGTTATAGTCACATGAGACACACTTGTGTGGGCTAAAGTGACTTAATTTCTTGGCAACAAAATGTAAAATCAAATTATAATAATAAAGTGGTTATAGAAAACTCAGTCATGAAGACACAGGCTATAACGATACTCTTAGGCCGGGGTGAACCCTAATTGAAAAAAATAAATGCATTGCATTAAAAGCTATTACTTAGCATCATAGGTGACCACTAGTAAATATTTTCCAAACTGCCGATGATTAGTATAGCTTTGATAAGTAAAAATTTATTCTACATATAAATTAATTTATAAAACAATTTAAGTTTTGAGTGTTTGAGAAATATACTAAGAATAAACGAGAGTCAGCTGGTGTTGATAAATATATGCAATTTGTTTTTACCTGCCTATTGATTGCAAAAAATTTAAATCCCATTTTTTTCTCTTACATCATTTGAATGCATTTTTTCTCTTCTGTTTTTTAATTCTGCTTTTTGTAGCTAAAGGAACTTAGGACAAAACAGAGTTGTTGCATCTTTTTCTATTTGCTTATTCAATTGGTAAAAGTCCTAAAGATATCTTACAAAGATCCAGACTACTCAGTTTTTTTCTTCATTTCTTCAGGCGCGTAGGGTTGGGTGGCTTTGGGTCCCATAGATTAAGTAGTCCTAGCTGGAGCCTTGGGAGCAGCTGGTCTATTTTCTATCAGTCACCTGTAGCCTGATTCTTTGATTATGGCACACCTATGATCTTAATGGTCCTTTGACAGTAAGCACCTCCTCACAGACTGTGGTAGGCAGAATTCTAAGTTGCTCCCGAGATTCCCACCATGGGTGTGTCACGCCTGTGTAATCCCTCCCCATGAGTATGGGGGGTCCTGTGAAAATGATGGGACAATGGCCCTCTGGATTAGGTTCTGTAATCTAAGCCCTTCTAGTACCGGACGAGAGAGAGATTTTCCTGCTGCCTTTGAAGAAGTTAGCTGTCACGCTGTGAGGGGACCAGGTGGCTAGGACCTGGGGGCAACCTCTAGGAGCTCACAAGGACGTTCAGCCTGAAGCTAGCAAGAAAAAGAGGACCCCAGCCCCAAACTGCAAGGAACTGAATTCTGCAAACAACTAGAGCATGAAAGAGGACCCTGAGCTTCAGAGAAGTGTGCAGCTCTGGTCAACACCTTGATTTCAGCCTACGAGACACTGAGCAGAGGAATCAGTGAAACTGGGCCCAGACTTCTGACTCATGGAACTGTCAGATAATAATAAATAAATGTTGTGTTAAGCCAGTGAATTTATGAAAATTTGTAACACAGCAATAGAATACTAATACACACTTTGTAAATATGTATTTACTTGTTTGTGTATATAAAAAGGGAATCTATTCCCTGACTCTGCTTTTCTTCCAAAACTCCAAGGATTCAGCTTATTAGATGATTCAAATGAATTTGAATTTCCTTATCTCCCGCCTCCTTTGCCTCTTAATCTGGTCTCTCAGTGGCAAGGAATTTTCTTTCACAGAAAACTCATTATCTTCCTGCTACGATATTCCCCTAATTCTTTCTTACGAAAAAGTTCTGGTTAAAATTTTAAAAAACGGCCACTACTTGCTATGAACAATACATAGGAAATTTAAGGTGCTGATGAAAGTCTGGCAGGTTATCTACCAAATCGAGGTTAGTTGTTGCACTTCATGTCTTATTAAAGGTGCCTGATACTAGGCAGAATTAATCTCTTTTTTAATTCAGCTTTACAGAGCAGTGACAACAGACACATGCATTAACCATCAATTTGAATTTCAACTTCACCAATTCCATTAAAGCTGCAGATTTTAGTCTACCATGTTTGAGTGCTGGGTGAGTGTCTTTTGCTTTAAGGGCATAAACAGAATTTAAAATGGTGTGCAACAGGGAAAAGCATCTGTTATCAGGAAATACCAAGAAGCCTCGGGTTCAACAAAGTTAAATAGGTTTCCTCAAATCAGGAGGGATCGAAGCCGATCTTGGAGCCTTTTTCTCATAACTTCTTGCGGAAGAACAACTGAGTAACTGAGTCGACTGCACATTAGCAAATGCTGTCACGGAGGATGCTACCTGGAATCAAATAAGTTCTCAAAAGGTGAGAGCAATTTCGTTGTTGTGTGACTGATTCTACAATCAACTGCACTGATTCAAAACTGAGAAGGAGGGTAGATCCCTAGAGTTTCGAGGTTGCATGGAAGTTAACCCTCTTCTGCCAAGCCTAACCAGGACTTGAAAGATTGAGGAAGGGGTCTCGCATTCATAAAATCCTTAGCCCACTTGACTCCATGTTCTAATGGGGAAGCCATCTAAAATAGCCCCCTCACTCAAGGCCGTAGGTGGGCGGTTTTCCAGTGAGTGGATGATGCATATGGACTGGCTCTTCATTAGACTTGCTCCTCAAGTAATTTCTCCTTTGAGTTTATTCATAAATGGGCCAGTCAGTTCTTACTATGAAATTCTGTGCTCACTTCCAAGTTTGTAGCCCTGTGTGATAAGCAGCAGAGCACTGCTGGTCTGTCCAAGTGGTCTACTCCCTTCAGTTACGTAACCTAGTACCTCAGCTTTCTCACCTGTAAAATGGACATATAAAGAAGCACAGAGTGATGATTTGGGAGTGCTAAACTAGATAATGATTTTACAGTGATTATCAGGGAGCCTGGTATATAAGCCAACTTTGGTCTGCACAGATGCCTGGAAACAAAGATGGGATATAGAACATGAAAATATTAGGAGTTCTCCAAAGTTGGTCACTAGCAATCTCGAGAAATCATCCCCTCTCCAAGAAAATGCAGATGGTCATAATAACCCATTATAATCCCAGGAGGATTATACACAGGGGAATAGATTTATCTAACTGGTAAAATAAGTTTAAATTTAACTTGCATCCAAGTTTCCATGTGCATCATTTCATTCCCTCTGTAATATGATCATTTAGTGGAAAATTATTATCTTCTACATTTGCTCTTATCTGAGTTCACATGAAGCTGACTTTTTATCAGTGCATATCCCTTAAATAGTTGGTTAAGATGTCATGCCTGAAAAGAACGTAGCAAGAACATCTATTTAATCTAAAATCGCTACATCATGAATGATGTATTTGGAAAGTTCCCTGCTAAGGTCAAAGTCCTTCTGTCACTTCATTTGATCAGTATGGAAATAATTGGAACTCTTGAGTGTATTTTTTGGCTCTCCAAGCTGGGCTCCCATCGTTTAATGAATCTGGGAAATGAAAAACATGTATGTTTTATCAACATCTTCCGCCTATAATTTAAATTACAAGGAACTGCATTTTTTGCTCTTCTTTTGGCCAATTTACTGTGGGAAATTATGTTCCTCAAATAAAAATCTTTAAATGACTTCCTTTTTATAATCCAGATTGTTTAATTAGATTCCTATTACCTCATAAATATTTCCTGCCAGAACTTATGGGTAATGACCTAAATATATTAATTTAAACATTTATATTTTTGAAATTCAAAGTCAAAGTAATATTGTCCAAATGACATTTTCAATTAGCAACATAGTTATGAACATAGAAGTATCATGTTATCCATCCATCCATCCAGCTGCTCATTCATTCATCCATATTTCAATAATCACTGTTGGAGCATCTATACCATGTGCAAGAGGTTAAGCTCCATCCTCAGGAGATTTTAGATGTTAACAGTGAAAAGAAACAGGGGAAGTTCAACGGAGACATGTGAAAATGCCATAAGCCTACATCAACCCTGTGTTATGCAAGTTAAAAATGCAGGAGGGCCTTGATCTTAAATAACATGAGGACATGATAATAACATTGTGGCCAATCCCATGGGCCACTCGGCCTGGGATTCTGGGTCTGATGGACTGATCAGTTTCATCCCAAGATGCACTGTCCTCCTCAAACACAGCACCAGAGGTGGGACCCACCCAGCAGTTTAGTTGCCTTGAGCAAACAATTCTGGCAAAATGACCCATGCCTTAATAGTAGAATAACATCACTGCTATACAAAGCAAAATGAAAACCCCATTGAATCTTAGCCACCGTAAGAAAAGTTTAAAGTCTTTTTCACAGAAAATAAAAGACCTACTTGTTAAAATATAAATAGTCAAAACAGCTGGGTATTTATCCTTACTTTTTGCTTGATAAAGTTAAAAGTCTTTGTTTCCCAGTTTTATGACGTTAAAAATGTATCACAGGGTCTCTGCAGTAATGCTAATGAAAAGATTGAGGTAGGAGGGTGGGCTGCCCAAGACGTGTGGTCACAACTGATGGCCCAGTTCCATTCCAAGGTCCAAGGCCTGGGTGGGGCTCCCTGCTCTCTATCATTATTCTATTGGATTTCCTCTCAAATCTGGGAGCAACATTGCCAAGAGGTGCCCCAATCTCCCAGCAAAAGAGGTGTCTTTCCAACCTGAGGATAAAGGCTTTGTCCTTTCTCGGTAGGATCACCATCTCAATGCAGTAACATAAATATATAATGGCTTTCATATGAACCTTCCCAAACAAACTATCACAAAAGTGACTATTCTTTCTAAGTGAAGTGACAACATCATAACACAATAATTTGTGTATGACTGCTATTGATGGATTTATTTCTAAGATTTATAGCCTTCTCTCTCAGAAGTTAATATAATGGTTTATTGATGTCTTAGGGTTATAATTAAATTTACTTATTACTGGGGGCTGGCCCGGTGGTACAGCAGTTAAGTTCGCACGTTCTGCTTCGGCGGCCCGGGGTTTGCTGGTTCGGGTCCCAGGTGTGGACATGACACCACTTGGCATGCCATACTGTGGCAGGCATCCCACATATAAAGTAGAGGAAGACGGGCATGGATGTCAGCTCAGGGCCAGTCTTCCTCAGCAAAAAGAGGAAGATTGGCAGCAGTTAGCTCAGGGCTAATCTTCCTCAAAAAAAAATTTACTTATTACTGACAATACTGTTAATGCATTAGATTTTTTGTTGTTGTAATTAGAACTTAAACATATTTCTTTCATCTGCTTGGTCTTTATTTTTCTGTAATCTAAGTTTTAGGCCACAACTCTGCTATGTTCTATGCCCCCACTTCTCATGGTCATCTCTCTACTTCCACCTAGGCGACAGTCTGGACAGTAGATGGTTAAGCTTATCAGAGCAAGTATCAAAGAGAAGAGTTAGATGTCATGACATCGGAGTCTGCCACAAGACTGAACAGCAAAACTCCTGTCACTTGCCTGCTTCCTAAACCTGGCCTTGATCTTGGTTGCCAGCATTGATGTGGCTGCATTCCCATAAATGAGGATTGCAGTGGAATGAAAATATTCAACATGTTGACATCAAACGTTAAGTTAAACATTTCTAGACTTTAATAAATTTAATATATGGCAATGATATAAAACAGTTTATTTATCTAGACATTTCCTATAAAAAATAACTGTCAACGTTTAAAGACTGATCTATGTTATGGATTTTCATCTACCTAACCACGACTAGAAAATCATTCTGCTGTATATTCCTAAAATATAAAATGGTGATTAAATAATGAAGTGGATAAACTTTTTCCAAATCCACATTTTCAGGCACAGATATTTGTCCTGATGCATGTTATACATCCATGCCTTAGTTTTCAGCCATACAAACCTTTCCCCTTATTGTCACTATATAAACACACTTTTATACATGAAAATACAAAAACTTATGATGGTCACTTATTTGGAAGTTCACAAATGAAAGGTATCTAAACTAACAGATGCAGGTACAAATCTCTTGTTCTAGAATGTTACTTCTTTAATAAGGCAGGGACGTTTCTTAATCAAAGCCATGTTTCAGACCCATAGAAATATTTAGAATTCTGTACTGTGGATGACTTTATAATTCATTTTTCTCTCTTAGGAAATGTTGCAAAATTTAAGCAAGTGTATTGACTGTTTTATGCTTCAATTTCTATTCATTTAGGCCCAAAATTCCACAGAGTGGCTGAATAAAGAGGTCTGCCCTTCCATAAACTGCTTAATTTTTGTACAAATATAAGTCTATAGAATTAAAAAATAAGTGATATGTTAGAGGACTGCAGATATCAAAGTTTTCTCTTATACTGTGACAGAAAAAAATTTACTTTTCTTCTTTTAGAATGTTCCTCAGTAATAGAGGTTATTTTGCTTTATCACACCACAAAATGTCCTAATTCATATTCAGACAGAAAATTACAGTCAGTGGAGGGAGAGGTGAGGTTTGTTCAAACAGGAGTTTACACAGGCAGGCAGGAATGACCACAGCAGCTAGAAGCCTAAATATATATTTATTATATATAGTATATAGTTATATACAAAATATATGTAATTCCACAAAATTATAATCCAAATAGTATGCGAGGAGGCTGTAGCACAAGAGATTTTGAATGGTGGGTCGTGGTGCCCATTAGAACACTGGGCTAATCAGTGTTAACTGCATTTCTGTGGCTCCATGTTACCCGCAGGATAAAAAACACAGTGCTCAGCTTCCCAGATCCTAGGAAAGTCAGATTAACAGCATTGTCTCACCACCCTTCTTGCCCCACTCTGTGGCCTGTATCCTAGCCACAACAACTGTCTTGAAGTCCCACAAACATATGCTGTGGCTTCAGGCTTCTATGCGTTTGCTCTTGCTGTAATATGAGATTCTCCTAAATTTACCTGAAACTACTAGTCCTTTCTTTGTGCTACCACTGTTCCCTGGAGCGTAACAGATGAAGGATGCAGGACCACAGCGACCTGTCTGCACAGGGATCTTCCTAATAGACTGTGAGATTTGTGAAGACAGTGGTAACCTATTTCTTGTGTTACTATTTCTGGCCTGGCACTGCACACTTGCTATTTATTAAACAGCAGGCAGTTGGCCAGCATCAGACCTCCTGGCACTTCCTCAGTCAAACATGGCATTAATGGGGTCCATGCACCAGAAAATAAGCCATGGTACCTCGGGTTTTTTGATAACTTTTCCACAGTGGTATTCAAAATCTTTAAAAATACTAATGACCTTTCAATCGATAAACAATATACAAACACATGAAGATCAAGTGGCTATGGTCAAGTCGGGCTGGGGCCAGGAGCCCATACAGATGAGTATGGCCCTCAATGCCACCTGCAGGGGCTCAGCACGGTGCCATTTGCCAAACACTGCAATAAATGAATGTCACCCTGAATCTAATGACCAGCCATTAACTAATAGTCTCTGACCTTTGAGACACAGGTAAGAGAGCTGGAAGAAATCCTTGGGATAAATGAATTCCATCCTTGACCTTACAACTCTTTGCTTTGTTGAATTGAATTGACTGTGATCTCCAGTACAATACTGACCATTATCGGGTCTGGCAAGAAACCTTGGTTTTTTCTTGAGTTTAATGGAAAAGCGTCTAACCTTTCACCACTACATACGATAATGTTTGCATGTTTGCTATAACATTTTAGTAGGTATCCTTCATAAGGTTAAAGATACTCCCATCCACTCTTTGTTGACTTTTTAAAAACTGTTTTTAAAAATTTTTAATTTAATTTTTACGTTTATTTTATTTGTTAACTATTTTTTAACTATTATGAATGAGTGTTGAATTTTATCAAATGTTCTGTATTTATTGAAATGACTATAACATTCTCTTAATCTTATTAATATAAAACTCCTTATTTACAAGATTCTCCATTTGATCTTGTCGTATTATGAATATGAACATATGAACGCAAGTAAAATGTAAATATTTAAATATGCATGATTTATATTATACTTAAAGCTCGATGAATTAACTTTTGAACACAATTGCACAATATGTACATTGCACAAAAGAAGATCCTGGCAGGGGGAGTGCATGAGGGCTATAATTCAGCCAGCATCTTCTCGTAAGCCATGAGCCTTGGCACGGGGCTCTCTGTATTTAGAAGAAGGGGCACTGTTCTTCAAATAAAAACATGTCAGCTGCCTGCCAAGACCTGAACCTGTGATGTTGTGACCCTCGGAAGGGAAAACTTGATTTACTTGACACAAAGCACCTTATGGGTTAGCGGTACTCGTGGGTGGCATCCATTACTAATCCTCAGAGCCAACACCATTCACCAAGCAACTCAACCACTAGACATATTAGCTTGGGAGAAGGTGCTACGGAAGTCCTTGTTTTAAGGCAACTGTCCCTCTCATTCTACTGCTCAGAATCCCTGCTGCCATCTCTATGAGCTAGCACTACTAGCTCTAACTTCTCATAGCATTCCCTCACTCAAAGAGGTGGCCATGGGGGCTGGCCCAGTGGCGCAGCGGTTAAGTGCGCACCTTCTGCTTTGGCAGTCCGGGTTTTGTTGGTTCGGATCCCGGGTGCGGACATGGCACTGCGTGGCAAGCCATGCTGTGGTAGGCATCCCACATATAAAGGAGAGGAAGATGGGCACGGATGTTAGTACAGGGCCAGTCTTCCTCAGCAAAAAGAGGAGGATTAGCTCAGGGCTAATCTTCCTCGGAAAAAGAAAAACAAGAGGTGCCCCATGAGCAAAGGCACCCGAATGTTTAAGTGATGGAGACAGAGATAAATAAAACTCAGAATTCTGAAGAACTGATTGTTCTCTGCATGTATTCTTACAAATATGATGACTGCTTGGGGACTTCCAGAGAGAACGTTTGATCTCTGCTGCTGGTCCAAAAATGTGATAGCTCTCCCTTAATTTGAATGTTGCCAATGCAGTTCACACAATTCATTGAGCTACTATTTTGCGACAGGCACTGAGAAGGTGCTCAAGAAGGTGAGCCACAGAGACAGGGCATTGGCAGCTGGGAGCTTGGAATCTCCTGCTGTTCTCCCTAAAGTATTCCCAAGTTGCTGGGAGCACCTCCCCTCCCCAGTGGAGAGGACTAGAGGAAAAGCCATGACACCCAGCTCTCTCTAACTTCAGGCTCCCTGACGATTTCCCCAGGATTGGGTTAGTAGGAGGACAAGATTTACAATTTAAAACCACGTAGGCAAATATCCACTGAGATGTAAATAAAATGCCTGCAAAGTGCCAGGATTATAAAATGTTCTTTTGTAATACTAGTCCCGTTGTAAATATTACGTGGGAAACTCGTCCTCTTTAACTTGAGCACTCAGGCTGGAAGTTAATTCAGATTCTTTTCAAACAAATGAGACAAAATCCAGTAAGTTTATGGTAAACTCATAGCCGCACCGACTCAGAGGCCTCACCGACACAAATATCAGCATAAAAGCAAAAAAAAGGAAGTTGCAAATTCTGCTAAGGAACAGGGAGCAAAGTCTACTCAGAGAAAAAGCTATAATTTCCATTAATTACACTTTTTTGCAAAGATTCAGGTAAAAGGTAGAAGCGAAATGTCAGAACTTTAAAAATTAGCCATTTGTATCAGGATGAAGTAGGGTTTCCCCTGGCCAGATTCCTGTCATTATGTTGTGCCTCCTGGGGCACATCGGAGGATAATATGATCTGTGAGTGCCGAGGATGACAGACAAGACAATGAGAGCACGAGAGGCCCTGGGAAGATCACAGAAGATATGTGCACACAAGAAAACGCCTGCCAAATCCTTTCACGCAGGCACACACATAGAAGACATCTCCCTAATAACCCGAGGGATTGTGGTTTACAAAATATAATATCACCCCAATGGACCAGAAGTATGCAGATCTCCAGTTTTAGTGCATGGGCAGGTTGAAAGGTCCATTTGTTTCCACGAGATTCGAGTGCATGGGAAAACATAACAAATGTACTGGAGGTCCACAGGCAGACCTCTGTTCTGCAGTGTAAACAGTGAGGATTCCTCAGTGGACACAGGGGGGCACCTTCACAGCCCTCTGGTCCCACGGCAACCCACCCCCACAGGCACCCGCAGGGAAATACCAGAGCCTTAGCCAATTCCAGCGCCGGCCCCTCTTGTTGGAGCAAACTGCTGGGGACACCATTTGTATTCAAAGTCCCATTAAGCACTCATCTCTCTAAGTCTCTGCAACCCCTCAAATATTCAAATGACTTCGGCTACAATGGTGACATGGAGCTTTTCTAGAGAAACCATTGCAATTTCAGGGGGATTAAAGTTACATGCCTGCCTCCTTCCATCCCCTGGACACCTGCAGTTTGTAGGGACTATGGTACCTTCTACTGGAGCTGATGTTATTTGGTCCTTAGTATTCTTTCTCCTCCCAGGCTGAGAGCTCCTTGAGGCCAAGGACAGTAACTTACCCAGATTCGCATTCCACCCAGCCCACCTCCCAAGCTGTAGCTCATACTCATAGTTGTTCAAGACTCATTTGTTGAGGGAACGGAGGTAGACTAGACTCGGGTTGGTGTGCACAAAGTGCATCAAAGGAAACCAGACAACATTTGATTAACAGGCGGGATGATGGTCTGAAAAGGGCTCAGGGCTATTACATTTAAATTTGTATTTACAAAGGGGAGCTCAAATATTGGAATCCATGCCACTTTAAAATATTAAATTCAGATTTACTTTTCTAATTAGGTACTCTGCATTAGTTATATGTACTCAAGTCTTGCCTATGAGTCTGAAAGGTCATAGAAGGTCTTTGCCAAGTATAATTTAATGTCAAAACCAATTTTAATGAACTTCATACACTATTACTATGGGTATACTGTTTTGCAGTACTAAATTTGGTTTGTTTGGAGCAGCCTTGTAAAGCTAATTGGAAAGAATTTGAAATAATTTAAGAATACGAACAAGAAATGAAATGCTTATAAGCAAGTTTCATGGGAAAAAAAATTAATTGTAAACCAAAAGCACCTCCATTGGGATGTGAAGAACCCCTATGAAAGAGAAGACTAACCACAAAATATATTCCCTTATAAGAGACTGTAAGGATAAACCAAAAAGTAGACAGGAACAATACAATACATGAGAATAATCACTTCCTTAGAAAAAATGTTGACAATATTTTCCCAAATTGCCATCATCTTTAAAAAATTTAATATACATATTCAATAACCAGGTTCACTTATTCAGTATCCTAGACTTTGCTAGGTGTTGGGGATACAGTCATGAATAAAATAGATATTGTTGCTGACTCTAAAATCGTAGAATACCTTCACTTTACATTTTTGTTATTAGTAAGTTTAAAAACAACTTAATTCCTCTCATATTAGCAGGATGGAACTTTCCTCTTTGAAATAGGACTAAACCCAAGTTTATGTAGCATATTTTTTGGCAATACTGACATTAAATTTAAGTTTTTCGGGTTTAGAAGTACCTACCTGAGTTGAAGGAATGATTGTGGGAAAATAGCTTACTTCAGAATAAGGACCATACACACGTACGCACACACATATTTGCACGTACAACATCATGTCAGTACTCACAATTGGATAGCTTCTATCTTTTAGATAGGAAAATCAACATGATTTTTTTTTTTCACTGTAAGGGAAAAATAATTGAAAACATGATGTAGCTTATTTGTTTGAAATCACTGAAGGAGTTATACTGTGGAAATATTAACCCAAGACAGTCTAGCTCCAATTATGTAGCTGCCACAGCATGTTAACGAGAGTTGGATGACTGCATACTTAGCCTGGTATTCAAGACTTTTTATGAGAGAAACAACTTACTTTCCAAATCTGTGTCTTGCCACATTCCTTTACACATCCTCAGGCCACATAAATGATGCTACTCAGGGCTCCCAGTATAGACCCCACATCTTTTGATCCACAGCCTTCACTCGTGTTCTTTTCACAGAGAAGCTCCCACTCCCATCTCAACTTGGCCAAATCCTGGCCACAACCTTGTTGGGCCCTTGACCCATCCAGCCAGAGGTAACCTCTTCCTCCTCTGGACTCAACAGTGTTTCTCTGAATTGTCCCATTGGCATTCCTGACTTATTTCCTATATTCTAGCCATTTGATTTATATCTTTTTCTCCTAAGCTAGAAAGTAAACTCCTTGAGGTTAGAAATTTTATTGTATGTATCTGCCTATCTTCCACAGTGCCTAGAAAAATTCTTCACACACAATAGACAGTCAACACTTTTGGTTGTCTGGATATACAGATGAAAAGATCTGAAAATTCTACAGGAGACAGGATGACAACATGAACCAGTCACTGAGAATTTCCTGTCTTTCATATGTAAAACTACTTAGAAATTAACAATATCATAGAAGATCACATCAAATATTAGAGAAATTAATTATCTAACAAGACTCATGTAACAGACACAGTTCCTTTCCTCCCCCTTCACTTTCAGATGCCAGGGCTTTCTCACTAAAAGCTATTAGCAGTTGCAAGAAGATCAGAGAAAGAAAGCAATTAAATAAGCTTCATAAGAAAACTGCCTGGTGGACATCACAGGGCTCCTCTGGAAGTCTGGATTCCATCTGTTTGCCCTGCTATTTTTATCTCTCTCCCTTTTGAGGGGCTATGGTTCATGTGCTTCTGGTTTCATATGCAGAGGCTGAATAATTTTATAAGGTAGATTCTATAGGTTCCTTCATTCAGCCACTGCCATTTCTTTCTCCCACACGATGACACTAGAGTTCCTTCAACGAGTGCTTTCTAATAATAGTCCCAAACTGGGCAATTTCCTGGGATTAGGATGGACTGGAACAGATGTGGAAAATGTTTCACATCATGATGGAAGCAAGATGCCAAATAGTAGTGTGTGGGATGTAATTTCTCATGCATCATAGCTTATAAAATAATGCAAGAATGTGACATGGTATGTGCCAATTCTGTCTTCAACAGTCTTTATTGCAACTATTTCTTTCAAACCAGAACCTCATGAGATTCTACAAGTCAACCAGATCTTGAAAAAACATGCCGTGGAGTGAAATGCAGAGACAGCTGTTCTAAGAATGTCTGGTACCGCGGCGCATCAGCAGACTAAAGAGCAAAATAATTAAGCTTTTTTTTTTTCTGACAAATTTTGACAACTTCTAAATGTAACCTTGTATTTCTATTCATGAATAGTAATGAGAAAACCTAAATGTTGCAGAAGCTTCTTATATTCTTTCTTGTATTCACATAGAAGAGTTTTGAGCTAGGCTCTAGTTCTTAGAAAATTTTAGGATTACTAAAGGATAGCACTTGGGAAGAAAGAAACCATGGCATTTGTGAAGAATATTCAATGTTTTAAAACCATTTTTTCATGCTCCAACATCTGTTGCTTCCTGCTTTACTTAATTACAAGTTGCTTTGAAAACTATTATGTATGTGAATTGTTTTAACAACTGAAATTATACGTGTTCAATAATTACACTGGAGGCACTCTGATGAAATAATAAAAAAATGGGAAATGCAAATCTTAAACAAAACACAAATTAAAACACATTGTTGATATAATTAAACACTTATGTTAGTTCTCCAAAAGGAAGAACTGTCTGCCATGAGCCAAACCAGATGACAAGTATAATGTGATCAAAACTTATTTTAAAATCCTCTGGGTGCGCTTGTATACATGTGGACTATTTCTACAATACACTTCATCCTTGCTAAGTGAAAATCAGTTTTAAAGCACATTGTGAATAACAGCACCCACAACCCAAAACACGGTCATGAACCAAACGGTACACAGGCCATTTTGGTGTAAGCTTCTCAAGTGAGGATTCCTTCCTCAGTTTTAAGCAGGGACCATAAATCCCTTATTCACCAGGTATCCCGAGCCCATCACAGGGTAGAAGATTAACATTTATTAAATAATGGTGGAATGAAAGTGGTAAAAAATCAAGATGCTCAGATTCTAGTTGCATCACTGTGAATTCAAACATCTATTAAGACTGTGACATACGCAGGTCTTGCAAAGCTGAGTACACCAAATGAGACCACAACACAAGAGGCACAATCAGTTAAGTAAATGACAAAAGCCTTCGATCAGAGGATGTCTTTCTAAGTTTTTGTTTGCTTGCTTATTTACCTGATTTTAGAGGGGATTTTAGAAATGAGTCAGCTGGGGCAATAGGTCGGCCATGATAACATGAAACTCAAATAGATCAGACCTCTGTTTCTCTCCACTTCCCCATATGCTGGTTGGGCAGAGTTAATATCAGTATAGAGCCACAGCTCTCACATTGGGATGGCTGGGTGGGCAGAATATTTTTTTCATGCAGTCACAACCCAAGCTGCTATAAGGAATGAAAATGCCTCCTGGAACCATGGCCTCAGCCTGTGCCGTGATGTGCTGGACTGAAATATGATTTTTAAAGGCTAGAGGGGAGACACAACTACCGAAAGATGAAAATAAGTTCAAGAGCCCATCCTTGATGCTACAAACTGCACATTGGGACAGGAAGTCCTCATTTCAATGAGAGGGGCAGCTTCAGAGTACATCATTTAAAGGCCAATTTGGCTGCATAACTAAATCACTTTTTAAAAACTATGAACAAGCAACACTACTCCAAGAGCGTTGCCTTTAATTGCAGTGGCAAGTGCCTAGACAAGGTGAGAAACTGACCAATAATAAGTGCCCAATTTGTCAGGGACATGAAATCGATTAAACCACCCAAGGAGCATTTTCTACCGATAACCTATGATTAGCCCCAAATTGTCAGCAGGGCTATAAGCAAAGACTGAAGACGCATTTGGAAAAAAAAACATATCCTGATTGTTTTTAGAGGAATTGCTACTAAGGCTTTAAACTTAGAAAGCCATATTTAATTACTTATTTTGTAGCAACTAAAAATGTGGCATTGTTTAAAACAGAAATGTGGGTTTCCGATGGCTGAGTGTTCGTTATGCCTTTAAAAGAATTGGTTTGCTCCATGTGCACTGTGTACTTACACAGGACTATAAAAGATTTCAGAACTCATGGCCAATTAGTAGAAACTGTTATGACTGGGAATCCCATTATTGTGTCTCCATGAGTAAATTTTAGGTATTTTAATGTCAAGTATCGGAGAATCTTTAATATGGAATTTATTGGCAAACTGTAAAGGGAAAATCTGTGTGTGTGTGTCACAATTAACTCACTTTTCCAGCAGAAAACCTCTATTCTGAAAGTTTCCCTTTTCAATTAACTTTGCAGTCACTGTATTTGACTTATTAAAGGCAGAAACCAACCTGATTTTTTTGTAAAGCCAAAGAAATCTGTGCAACAGACTCCTCCAATACCATAAATAAAACGTTTTGTGAAACACTCTAGATCTCCTTACCAACTGCAATTTCCAGAGATTGTAGATGATAATTCACATGTTCTAGAGGCAGACTTTTGATGGATTAATTCCTATAATCCATCATTTTTCTTTTCTCTCCCTCTGCGTCATGCATCATTCTTAAACTTGATTGTTGAACCGCCAGGGCTAAATTTCAGAAAACTTACACTTTTGTGGCCATGAGCTGTACCACTTGATTTGGTATACTGACATTAACTTTTTCAAAGTACTAAACCCTCTTTAAAGAAAATGTGGCATTTTCACTCTGACAATCTTTCATATTTTCAAACTCTTCACTGAGATACCGCATAACAAAAGAAAGCAAATTTGCATTCCCATGCTTATGAAGATGTAATATCAAGTTTCAGCTAGGAAGATCAATCATTTCCCTTGTGGAAGAATATCTGGAAATAGAAGGGAATGCGTTTTACAGGCACCGTGCAATGGAGGGGTTCACACTGTGACCTTGTTCATGAAAGTTAAGGTCATCTGTTGAGCTTTCATGGTGATGGACCACACGAAAATTTAAGATCATCTCCATCAGATACAGCAATTAAGAAAGAACATGCCTTTTAATATCAGTTCTTAAGTGGTATTTGAGAAGCAGCTTCCATAGATGGGAAATGTAGGAGATAGCTCAGGGTAGGGGGTGCTTGCCTACCCCTTCCCCTATTTTTAAGGATCTGGGATTTGAGGTGCTTCTGAGGAGGAGGGTGGTGAGGTAGGGAGTGGGCATAGCAGTTAGGATGATTTTTGACTCAAATTAGCTGAAGCCATGGGGAAATATTTTTATTGAGGTCATACAGGTTTATAGCATTATGTAAATGTCAGGTGTACATTATTATATTTCAGCTTCTGTATAGATGGTATCATGTTCACCACCAAAAGTCTAGTGTCCATAGATGGAGAAATCATTGGACAAGATCCAACATTCATTTATGATAAAAACTTTCAATAAAATGGGTATAGTTGAAAAATACTTCAATATAATAAAGACCATATATGACAAACCCACAGCCAACATCATACTCAATGGTGAAAAACTGAAAGCCATCCCTCTGAGAACAGGAACAAGACAAGGGTGCCCATTATCACCACTCTTACTCAGCATAATACTGGGAACTTTTGATCTCACTCAGCCAGTCCCCAGCAAGGGCAGCTCCCAGACAGATGGGCCCCTCGGTGTCCCCAGCTCTGCCTCTCCGCTTTGCTCCTGCTCCTCTGCCTGGACCTGGTGGCCCCTCAGGCTGCCACCAAGTGGGGAGTAGCAATTCCAGCTTCACCTCCCTCACACCAGTATCCAGAGGAAGAATGGAACCCTCCCTTCCTGTGTCTCTTTTTGAGGAACAAGGAGACCTTTCCCAGGAACCCCTGCAGCTTTTCATTCATAGCCATCTGATGTCTGGAAAGTTCTCAGGAGTCCCTGAGACACTACAAGGCAGAAGGGCCCCAGTTAGTGTTGAACCTCAGTTACTGGGCTGCAGCTTCAGAAATTCTGTGTTCCTCAGCCCATTCCAGGGCTGTCAGGATTTGTTTCCATGAAGCCAGGTGGAGCAGTTGCTTTAGGGTCCCCACAGTGTGGCCCCCCCCATGACCCCAGCCCCAGGCATGGTGGTGGGCAGTTGTCTGCCCCCAGCACCCACCTGGGGTCCAGACCTCACTCTCAGTGGCTTTTTGCATGGCCCTCTTCTCCGAGACCTGAGGCTTACTGGGCTTGTGATGGGGCAGCAGGGAGCGTCCCTCAGTCACGGGCAGCCCATGGAGGGCAGGCATTTCTTGGGACATTCTGCAGACTTCTCAGCCCCCTGGAGGGACACTGCCCTGCTACCACAGCAGAGACTCTGACAGCAAAGCCTACTGTGGGCTTTCCGCCTTCCCTGCCTCATTCCCGCATCCCTCCCACCTGCTGCTGTAGATTCATCTCCCAAATAAACTCTCTGATCTAAGCCTTTGTTTTGTCTCAAGCTCTACTTTAAATGGAGCCCAAGCTAAGATGCCTGGCTGGCCCCCCTCAGCTCCTCCCTCCACAACACAGGATGCAGTCCAAAAGAAAAGGTCACAACCACCTTCCGTGTTTTTGAAGCTTTGAAGAAATGCAGTTTTCATGCACTCAGGTCAAGGCGAGAGTAGCCCTGAGGGTCCCACGTATACCACCCAGGCTGTGCATTGTTCTTCTACAGGGGAACTACTCACATTTATATGACCTTGGACATCCCCTTGGAATTAGGCAGTGCACAGCCTGCACAACTGTATGCAGTGGCTTTGGAGGATAGAGGTGCCCCTCCTAGGTGGATCCGAATATCTGGGGCTTCCCTAAGAATCTTCTAGTCCCTCTGGGCGTCAGTTTTATGCACTCTATGAAGCCACCAAGGGTTGTCTGTTGTTCTCAATAAGTGATAAAAGATTGCTTTTTTTCAGCTTTTTATTTGATTCTCTTTAACCAAATGGGCTGTGGATCATACTTACCTGGGCAAAACATTTCTATAAGCATGTTTGTGTTTAGGTAACATTAGGAAAACTGCAGTCTTTTAACCTTTACCCTTTTAAATTATTTTCAGATATTAAATGAAGTCACAGAATGTAGTTGGGAAACACGCAGGCTATCCATACATCTAGAATTATAAAATGCATTTAGAATTATAAAATCCCTGGCTTTGCATCTGGCCACCTCTCATCGAGTTGGCTCATGGTGCCTCTTTGTGCCGTTTGCACATCTAAAAAATAGCTACTCTAATAGTCATCATTGGTTAACTGGGAGGAATAAATCATAAAATCCCTAAGAAGCACTTTAAATATTATCTGGCATGTAGAAATTATAATGGCAATGAGGATGATGATGGCGATGGTGATGAAAAATATTATGTTTATCTAAAAAATTCCCTATGTTCTCAATTGAGTTAGAATCAATGACTTGATTTTACTTTATGTACTAAATTTTACATAAGGAAATTGCTTTTTCAGAATTATAAAATGGCATTTTCGTTATCAATGGATAGAACTAGTAGTATCTAAATCAGAAGGGCCAACTGGCTTATTAAAGTAAGTGAAGCTTCTAGACACCCCAAGAAGTAACTCATATCAAGAGGCTGGGTGGCGTCTGCAACTGAGCTGTCAAGGCTTGTTAGGGCAGCAAAGAAGCGAGCAGACATGGAGCTTGGCCCAAAGAGAAATAATAACACTTCAACACATAGGATTCCATGTAAACTGACTATGTTCAAGGACCTGCAGGCTAGCGTAGGCTGGGCTCAGACTGTACAAACAGAACGAAAACAACAAAAATAACTGAGCAAGGAGAGACCTTTCTAGGTACCTCCTCACAAAGATGTGTCCGTCCTCCATGGCAGGACCACTGATCTCTAGAAAATCACTCGTTCAAAAATGAGGAAACACTAAACACGAGGACAAGGGAACTAACAGCCACAGACGAGCAAACAGCCTATTTAAAAACTATTTGTTCAAGTTGAAAACCTCAGTCTCTCTCAGTTTATGTTTCCTCTATATTTTATATAGAAAGGAGGTGCCAAGGCCAGCCTGGTGGTGCAGTGGTTAGGCTCCTACATTCTGCTTCTGTGGCCCGGGGTTCGTCAGTTCGGATCCCCGGTGTAGACCTATGCACTGCTTGGCAAGCCATGCTGTGGCAGGCGTCCCACATGTAAAGTAGAGGAAGGTGGGCATGGATGTTGGCTCAGGGCCAGTCTTCCTCAGCAAAAAGAGGAGGATTGGTGGGGGATGTTAGCTCAGGGCTAATCTTCCTCAAAAAATAAATTAAAATTAAAATTAAAAAAAAGAAAGAAAGAAAGGAGGTGCCAGCTGTCCCATTTGTCTAGAAGTCGGTGTCATTGCAAAGAGGTGTGGTTCTCTAGAAAATATTTTAGCACCAAAAAAATAAATCGACACTAGAGATAACTGTATCAATTAAGGAGGAAAGGAAAAGAGTCTTTCTAATAACTACTTTTTAAATCGATCTAGTTTTTGTGGGTGGGGGATGTTAGCTCTTGCCAGTTAATGTCACACTGCTCGCCCCTTTATTTTCTGTGGAGGCCGCAGTAAACAAAAATATGCCAAAGACAGTTAACCCCAACGTGGCTGTTCTAAATGATCTAGGTAATTATTGTAAATCAAATAATTATAACTTTGGATTTTCAAGCCACTGATGTGATTGAGGCTTAAATCCTGGTAATGTGACCTTGAACAGACACTGACCCTCTCTCTGTCTGTTCTCCCCAGGTAGAATGGTGACACCTTCTCCCTGGCGCCCACTCCTCTATGGATGGGCTCAGTCCCCTCGGGAAGCTGACCCACCCAGGCGGTCTCACCTTCCTCACCCGCCAACACTGGTACAGCAAAGTCACATTCACGGAGCGGAGCAGAATGAAAGGCAGATAGACTGCAGCGGGCTCTCAGTGGGTCATCAATAAATAGCATGATTTTCCCTTACTCCTCTCTCCTACCGTCCTGGGTTCCTGTGCGAGTTTTATTATACGCAGGTTTTCAGTCTATCATAACACACCTAAATAATGACTCCAGTGTGCTTAACTATAACTTCATTTCAATAACTCGTTTGACGTTACGCAGTAAGTTAGGATTTGTAAGACTTGGTCTAACAATTATCATTATGGTTACTAGATATTATCAAAACAGGATAAAAATGAAACATAAATAATTCAAATATGATATAAAATAATAACATTTATATTTACTATAAATTAACAAAATATTGATACTTATATATGAATACAAATATTAATATAAAGACAATTTTAAATATAGTAAATATAAAATGTGAGTTGTTATTGTTATAGTATTTAAAAATAGAATTTTTTTTCCCTAAGACTGTGTGTTGATGCCAACAATGATAGTGATAATATTTCTATTTTATCAATGTCTCTGTTAGATCCACCACTGAGCTAGGATATATAGGATATGATACACGTACACACACACATATATATATGTCTTACATTGTCGGTAACCTCCCAAACAGCCAGGTGTTGGTGCCTCCTATTTCATTTGAGGGAGCTGACTGGAGACATGGAACAGCACCTCAAGTGTCCTGGAGACTCAGAGGCAGAGCTGGGACGTGGGCTTGGCCTCGCTCCCCCACCGTCCGTGCTGTCCTCCCCTGCTCTGTGAGGCCACAGTGTGAAAGGATGAAGTGGAAACTGGGGAGGCCCCTCTCTGTGTTTGCCGGTCAGCTCCCCAAACAACTCAGGCTCCATGACCCCAAGCCTTCAACCTTTGGAACTTTTTTATCGCTTGAACTTTATTTTTCCATTGTTTTATTCTAGTTTATTTTACTGTGGTAAGAACATTTAACATGAGATCTGCCCTGTTAAATTTTTAATTATACAATGCTGTATTGTTGACTACAGGCACCACGTTGTACAGCATATCTCTAGAGCTCATTCTTCTTGCTTAACTGAAACTTGACGCTCCTTGATCAGTAACTCCCTCTTCCCCCTCCCCTTCCAACTCTTGGAACCATCATTCCACTCTTTAGGAATCTGACTATTTCAGATACCTCATATAAGAGAAATCATAAAGTATTTGTCTTTCCGTGATTGGCTAATTTCACCTAGCATAACGTCCTCAAGGTTCATCCATGTTGTTGCATGCTGCAGAATTTCCTTCTTTTGAAAGGTTGAATTACTATTCCATTGTATGTATAGACTGCATTTTCTTTATCCATTGATCACCAGGATGGACGTTTAGATTGTTTCCACATCTTGGCTATTATGAATAGTGCTGCAATGAAAATAGGAGTGCAGATTTCTATTCAAGATCCTGATTTCAATTCTTTTGGATGTGGAGAAATTGGGACCTTTGCACCCTGTTGGTGGGAATGCAAAATGGTGTAGCCGCTATGGAAAACAGTATTTCTAATTTCGAAAAATTAATAATAGAACTACCATATGATCCCAAAATTCAACTTCTGAGTATTTATCCAAAAGGACTAAAAACAGGATCTCAAAAAGCTATCAACTTTGGAACTTTAAGAGCTGGGTTTCATGAAAAGGAAAGAAGGAATGGCAGCCATGTGGGTCTGAACTGTCTGAACTGAACCTCTCTTACTGAGATTTAAATAACGGCTTAGTGATTTATTCAAAGACAAGCACATACACATTTCCCAGGAGAAACTTGGGAAATCTTATCATGAAATTTCAATTTTAAAATGGTGGAGCAAGAAAATATTCTCAAATTTTTATAAGGTGTTAATACTTAAAATCAACTCTTTCTTTTTCTATAAGCTGCAGTAGTACTCAGAAAATTCAAGTTCTTACAGTTTCCACAAAAATGTTGCTTACCGTGTAGATAACATTTTATTAGCCTATGAAGATTTGTATGAACTTGAGCTCAGAGAAGCAGGTGAAGCCCAGAAATAAAAATCGAAGAGATGAACAGTTTAGGAAGGACTCACAGTGACGGGCCTGAAAGATGAGACCATCTGCCACAACCTCATGGGCATCACCATACCTGACACTAACAGTGGCTCTGGGAGGGAGGGACTGTCACCCCCTTCCTAGAGGACAAGACTGAGATTCAGAAATATCATCTGACTTGTCATCTAGCCTGATACTGGTGAGCAGATAATCCACTTCATTGTTCCAAAATCAATAAATTGCCTATGCTTACAGCTACTGTCTTGATAAAAGACCTCCATCAAAAATAAACATACTTTGTGGCCAAAGATTGATAAACTGCAGCTAGAAGGTGAAGATCAATATGTGACTCTATCTAAATAGCTACTACTTCTAAGTAAATTTCTTAGGAATGTAATTGATAGGATACATTTTCTAAGCAATCTAAAGAAACCAAGCCCCTCCTTCTTCCCGCTTTCATTCCTCAGTTGGCTAGGCTAGCATTCCTGCCCTAGGGGCAATAGAAAGCGTGATAAATGGGAAAAGCCATGTGGGAAGGAAAATAAATATGTGCTTCTACCACACAAAAATTGGATTGCTCCCTTGGGCCACAATAACACCTTCTTGGAAGTATGGGGCCAGTGGATCAACTTTGGTGGGGAAGGCAAAAAAACCCTAAAATACTTAAAAAAAAATGCTATTAGGCTCATTGGAGATATGCGTGATATTTTTCTCGATTTGAAAACTGATGTTATATTTGTTTCATAAACCATAATCTGTAAATTTAGATATAACTCAATGAGTACATTAACATTTTACAAAGATTTAATTTCTACATTTACAACCAGATGTATCACACACACACATATTCCAGTGACTAAATGGGAGTTATGCTGTATTCTCCTTAATATATTTTTTCTTTCATTCAATTGTTTTCAAATGTAATTGTTAGTCAATTTGCAATAAGAAAATGATTGACTTGAAAACGTTTTCTGAGTTCTTCGTATTGCAATGTCTCATAAACTAAAGTGCAAGATCATCTCAGCTCATCCAGCCCAGTGGTTTCCCAGCAGATGAGACAAACCTTGATATGGGAGGGGAGATCCCAGCCTTCGATGCCAAGCCACTAGGAATAGGGATGATATATTTCGGCAAACAATTCACATTTGAATTGTTTTCCTAGAGTGAGTGAATGTTCACAGATTGACCCTTCACATTTTAATAAATAATTTTAAATTTCAGCATCTGAGATATCGATAAATATATCATCCTAAATTGGACACTAAAAGTTTTCCTGGTCAAAAGTTAGTTCAGGCTGGCCTGGAAAGAGGTGCCTTTAGAATCAGCAGTAGACTCTATTAAATCTACTGCAATATCTTTGCCAGTGCAAACGGGAAGAAATCTAATTGCAAATTCCAATAAAAGAAATCTCCTTGGGTTGGGAGTAATATCTGGCAAAGCACCTCATAACCCTCTTCCTCTCTCTGAATTTCCCCAGACTATCTGGGATGTGTGGTTTCTGTATCTCACAAAAACAAACTTCACAGCAGCACAACAATATCACTAAACCTCATAAACCAAGGTTATGGAAGTACTGCAAAGACCAACCGGCAGGATCAGTGAGGAAGGATGCCAAGCCAGACCTTCTTGTGCTGCTCTTCACCAAAACATCCCCACTGTCTCCACTCTGCAGCGCCAGCACCAGGGGAAGGCAAATGAGGTGAAAGCCCAGTAGCCTTCAGGGCTCAGTCATTCTGACAGATGGTGCAGGAGAACCACAATAGGCCTGGGGAAGGTGCTTAAAGAAGCGGAATTGTATTTGAGGGTTTAAAGTGTTAAAAGAAATGTGACCTGCTAGGGTGGAAGGCAAACAAAACGATAAGCTGTCTTTCATTTCCTTTGAATTGGCATCAAATGTGTTCTGACAATGGCCCCATAAAGGGTGTCAATCCTCAGTGTCTCAGGTTTGTCAGTGTTCTATACCTTGGTGTGAGCTCAGCATGGGGACTTTATCCCATTTTCCCAAACCAAGTATAGTGAAGAGAGATAAGCAGGTTGAAATTTTTGTCCTAGCTCAGAACTGGAATCAAACTGTCCTGGAATCAGATCTGAAAAACCCCTGGGGCAGTTTACCTCATATGTGAATATTTAATTCAAGAAGCCTCCAGGCTACTCTGAATTTTCCAGTATCTCTTCCAGACATTCTCATTAACCAGAGAAACTTACGGGATTCATAGCATCTAGTGTGTGCAGAACATCTAGTGCCTGGATATGTCGCGTTTACAGAGCAGTTAATGTTTACAGAGCACTTAGCATCTGACGAGGATCTAATGCTTGCAGAATATCTAGTGTGTGAGAGCACCTAGTACCTGCAGACCACCTAGTGTGTACAGAGCATCCAGTGTCTGGATATGTCATGCTTACAGAGCAGCTGGTACCTAGAGAGCACATAGTGTTTGCAGAGCATCTAGTGTGTGCAGAGCATTTAGAGTCTGCAGAACACTTAATCTTTGCAGTTTGCCAAGTGTGTGCAGAGCAGTTAGCATTTGCAGAATACCTAATGTTTGCAATGTAAGTGTGTGCAGAGAATCTAGTGTACACACAACATTTAGTGTGTCTTAAGTCTGGACTCCCAGCTCTCAAATGAGGGCTGGGGATGGGGAGGACTCTACTCACCACATTACAGCCTGCACAGTCAGGCCCATTCTCACAGGTCCTGCGGCGAGCTTGAATGCCACCCCCACACTGGGTTGTGCACCGTTCCCAAGGACCCCAGCCTGTCCAGAACATGTGTGGGGGGCACAGCAGATGCTCATTGCAGTATCTGTAATGGGGAAATCAAGAGGAAAAGGAAACCATTTAGAGCAACGTGAGGCCACAGCCCTTTCCACTCTCCATCCCTGCACCAGATGTTGAACACATGGGCATGCTCTGCGTGGAGGGGCTTTTCGTATTCCGAGTGGTTGCGCAGAAAGGAGGCAGATGTGGTGTTGGCCATGCTGCGTGTGCACAGACAATGAGATGCACGGGAGACAATGAAGAAAATGCTAAACTCACAATGCAGGATGGATCTTCCTGTGCAGCCAATTAAAGAGAAACAAACAAAACAAAACCCTTCAAATAGACACCCAAAAATGAGAATACAGAGAAAATATCCAGGTAGGGCATTTATCTTCTAAACACACACATTGAAAGATAAAGTAGGGTATGAATACAATGTCAGCAAAGTGTATCTGGAATTCATTTCTCATCCTTGAATCAAACAAGGCTCGTAATCCTATGAATATAAGGTAAAGAAAAGCTAAAGCCTGATTTTGGCAGGCAGCTTCATGCCCTATACTGCCTAGCTACATTTACTTGTAGACTCTCAGAGTGATGTCCAACAACCTTAATTTAAAAGAACATCTGCTATCCAAAGAGAGTTAAATTACCATTTACAAACACTAGTCTGATTTTTTAGTGATTAAATACACTTCTATACTTCCACTTAGATATTCATATTGTCAATTTTTTGCCAAATATATAAGGCCTTCTTCAGCCTGAGACATGTAGAATTTCTCCTCAATCTTTAATACTACAAGTGAAATGAAATGACATGAGAAAAACAAATAAACACAAATGAAAAACAAGAAACAGCCTGGCGTTCCAGAACTTACAGCCCGTAGGGTGGAAGAGCTTACTCTGAACAGAGCCAAATTTAGTGAGACACCTACGGCAATTTAAAGGACTATTTGAACTCAATAGCCCACCTACTAAGCACAAATTTAGCTTCTAGAGACCACTAGAATGTGAGACTTTTCTGTCTGTCTCCCCACGCCAGGCCATCAGCCTTCAGAAACAGGAGGCAGAGGTTCCTATCTGCTAGGCAAAGTCAGTCTCCTTTAAGGCCGTCATTATTAATAAATGCTTAATCCTGCAGGGCCCTATGCAAAGGGCATCATCACAGGTGTTTACAACCTGAGATGAATACGGGGAATGCACACAAGCCCAGGACGTGCCGGACAGAAAACACTATCTTACTAAGTAGAAAATAGGGGTATATGGCAGCTGGTTTCCAGAAACCAGAAGTAATTTGGAAAGTCTAAGTTCCTGATAACAAATGCAGATAAGATTCAAATGTTTTTCAGTCAAATCAGGAAAACTTCATGGAGAAGGTGAAGGCTTTAGGGACAGGTACAGTGATGAAAAGTAAAAAGCCAGGGAAGTCAATAGGATGTGGCACATTGAGCATCGGCTGGCATTCTGAAAAGAATGGAAAGTAGAAATGGGAAGAGTGAAGGAACAAAGGCGACTGAGGAGAAGAGAACAGAAAAAGGTGACAGGAAGTGGAATTATCTATCTTTATGAACACAGTGAAAGAACTTGCACTTATTTACAAGGAATCAAACAAGTCCCACAGAGCTCCAGGAACAAACCTGCACCGTCAGAGAGTGAAGACTGGTCTCCAGTGGTTGGTGTCTCATCCCGCTGGTGGCCCAGAGCCCCCCAAGATTTGAGGAGCTCTCTATGCTTGAGTGTAGGGTCTGGCCTCCAAAAACAGGTGAGGCCACCAGCTGGAAGAGCTGATGGAGCAAATACCAGCCAGAAGAATGTGGATTGCAACAATCCAAGGGGAAGATATTCCAAGCTAGACAAACATCATGGTGGCGGCAAGAGGAGAGGAAGGGTTTGGGATAGTCGGAATAAGATTATGTCAACTGTGTGAATGCACAGAAAAACAAACAAACAAACAAACAGTAGAGTCAAAAGTCAACCTCTCAACTGAGAGTGGGAGGCATGCTTACTTTGAGGGAGCAAGAGTTGCTATCTCCCGGAAAAGAAGCAGTCTGAGATTCTAGAACCAATCAGGCAAATGGTTGAGTTTCCCTAAACTTTCACTTATAAGAGGAGGCGATGGAACTGAATAGTTATCACTCTTGCTCATCATTTCATTTTTGAAGACAGAAGAGAAACATTAAAAACATCAAATCATACACAGTCCCCCGGGGCCCCGACTCTCAGAGCTCAGGGCTCTGGACGTTCTTGTGTGTAGGAGGGAAAAGGAAGGAGTCTTCTAATTAAGAGAGCATGACCCCAGACAGAAGAGCCAAAACACAATTGAGGATACAATAGATCAAAAGAATCTGAACTTAGGAGCATGTGCAAATGTGTAGAGTTACAATAAGTAAAACACTCTGACTGCTCAGTGATTATTAGCATGTGTGTTGGTGCCTGGAATGCTCCAAGAGGAAATGGCCATTTGTTTTGAGAACATATTTGAAGAAGGAAGTCAAGAGAATTCAGAACATCAGAACTCTCAGCATTTAACTCAAAATATCCACGTGCAGCTTCTCTTGCTGTGGACAGACTGAGAAATAGAAGGTCACCTCCTGTTTCCAAGCTGATTTACCGACATTTAAACGGTATGGGTCTCCTACACTCCTGTGCCCTAATTTCAGCTTTCAAAAACAAACAATAAAAAAGTAGTGAGGGCAAAGGAAAATCTTACTAAAAATTCATTTAAGCCCTTCACTTTTAATAGAAAGTGCAGCAACTGAGCTACCACTTCCCCACAGCAAAATAAATCACAATGCACAGACATGTTCTCCCATTTGCCGACAGCAGGCCACCTCTGAAAAAGCTCGGCCTGTTGTTATGGCTAATAATCTACTGCAGGAGAGCCTGAAAACTGCATGTAGAAGAGAACTTTAAATCAGTGTTAATCAATTATACATTTGGCTGCATTTTAAGGTTGTCAACAACTTGTCTTCCCTTCGTTTTTCTTTCTCCTACAGTAGTGCTGTGGAAAAAGCCCCACCAGGACATGTGAATCTGTCACCCTCTGCAAGGCAGGTGAGAAGGGAAACAGAAATTGCAAGGCCAGCTCTGTCCCTTTATGTCTGAGTTTTCACTCACAAATCTAACCCGGGAGAGTCTGCTCAGAGGCAAGCCTCTTACAAGCCCCTAACTCTGGACTCTTTGCATATTTCAAGGAAGTAGTTTCCTTCATGCTCCCTAATTCCCCCACCCCAATAGCATGTGCTCTTGAGAGAAGCACCTCTTGTTAACCTACCCACGGGGACTCTGGTTTCCTTCTTGGTTACAAACAAAAATGGGAATTGGAAGTAAGTGACCCTGGTGACTCTGCTTGTTCAAGGATTTTAATTAATTTATGGATAAAATATCTACACGATGGGGCAGCTGCTGGTTCCCCATTTCTCTAGTCCTCTACATGCAGCTGGCTTTTGCTAATAATGAGCTAAACATTTTTTGAAATTTTATGAGCTCTCTTGGATCTCCAGTATCTTAAAGCACTGAAAGTCACAGATGCATTTCATGATGCATTAAAAATTAAGATTTTAATTTTGCCCATGACTGCTCATTCTCACTTTGCATTTAAAAGTTAATTAATAACCCAGCAATATTTCTTCATAAATTACCTATTTTTCCACAAAGCTGGTCTCTGTGAAAAGAACTGCCTTTCATAATCTCATATAGACTAGACTCTCCACACTGCTTCCTGTTTCTTCTCCTATTTCTTCACGCTACAAATTCTGTCTGTTCTGGTTAGGTCCATGCTAGTTTCTCACTGCAGCCTCTGTTAGCCTGAACCAATCAGAGCCCTGTTGGAACTATTATCTCCACGATTCTCTCCAAGTGATTGCCCCTTTGCTGGGCCATACTGGAATAATTGAATCTTTTGTGCCACCAGAGAAACTGTACATACATTGAGCCTACCACAATATTAATTTTTAGCTAAGAATACCCACTAGGGGAGATTAATGATTCGCAAAGAGCATCACTTGAGTGCCCCACAGGATTAAGCAAACATGCCCATGAAGATGAAGAATAATCCTATAATGAACTCCCATTGGCTCCTGGGATTCTTCACTCTGATAATGTGGTGGCCCTATGACTCCCGCCTCCTGGAATTTACACCTTGTGGAATCCCCTCCCAGTGAGCAGAGGTGGGACCTGTGACTTGCTTCTAACCAATAGAATATGGCAAAGATGACAGGATTTCACTTCCATGATTATGTTATATAAGACCGCAATGCCCTTCTTTCAAGAAAACACTCCCTTGCTGGCTTTGAGGAAGTAGGCAGTCAGGTCGGGAAGGCACAGGTGGTGAGGACTGAGGGCAGCTTCTGGCTACCATCCTCAGTCTGACAGCACACAGGGAACTGCATGCTGCTGACAACCACAGGATTTGGGAAGCATACCTTTCTCCCACCGAGCCTCAGATGAGAACACAACCATGAGCTACACATTGGTAGCGTCATGAGATCCTGAAGCCAAGGACCCAAGTAAACTGTGTCCAGACTACGAACACACGGAAACTGTGAGCCAATAAACACACAGTGCTTTAAGCAGCTGAGCTGTGGTAATATTACCATGTAATGACTGAAACAGATTTTGGTACCAAGATGTGTGGTGCTACAGTAAGAAATACCTAAAAATGTGAAAGTAGCTTCAGGAACAGAGAATTGGTAGAAACAAGAAGAATTTTGAGGAGCAAGGTAAAGAAAAACCAAATTTCCCTAAACAGACTAACAGCATAAATCTAGACTTTGAGGATACCGCCAGTGAGGGTTTAGAAGGAGACAGGGTAAAGAACTAAAATTCAACAAAAGCAAAAAACCAAACAACTCAATTAGAAAATGGGCAAAGTACTTGGATAGACATTTCTCTAAAAAAGATATATGAATGGCCAAGAAGCACACAAGAAGATGCTTGACATCGTTAGTCCTTAGGGAAACGAAAATCAAAAACATAATGAGATAGCACTTTACACCTATAAGGATAGCTACAATAATAATAATAATAAAAAGGAAAGTAACAAGTATTGGCAAGGATGTGGAGAAATTAAAACACTTGCACATTCCTGGTAGGAACATAAAATGGTGAATCCACTATGGAACAGTTTGGCAATTCCTCAAAAACCAAACACAGAATTAACATATGACCCAGTAATTCTACTTTTAGGTATACATACAAAAAAATTGAAACAGAGAGTTGAACAGATACTCATATGTTAGTGTTCACTGCAGCACTATTCACAATAGCCAAAAGGTGTAAATAACTCCAATGTCAATTGATGGGTAAATGGATAAACAAGAGATGGCATGGCATACAGTCAAATATTATTCAGCCTTAAAAAGGAATGAACTTGTGATACACACTACAACATGGATGAACCTTGAAAACTTGCTAAACTAAATACGTCAGACACAAGGGCAAATATTATGTGGTTCTACTTATATGAAATGCCTAGAAATAGGTAAATTCATAGAGAAAGAACAAAGATTAGAGGTTACCAGGGGCTTAGAGAATGGGGAAATGGAAAGCTATTGCTTAATGGTTGCAGAGTTTCTGTTTTGGGTGATGAAAAGTTTTGGAAACGGATAGGGGTGATGGTTGCACAATACCATGAACGTAATTAATGCCACTGAATTGAACACTTTAAAACAATTAAATGGCTAATTTTATATTATACGTATTTTACCACAATTTAAAAAAATTAAAAAGGAAATAGGAGCATATTATTGGAAACCAGAGGAAGGGGGGACCTTGTTACACAAGGAAGAAAACTTCCTAAACTGTCGCTGCAGTTACACGGAAAGCGGAACGTGTAAGTGTAAAGTGAATCAGGTAGCTAAGGAAATTCCCAAGCAAAGTGTTGGAGGTGTTGCCTGCTTTCTTCTTGCTGCTTACAGTAAAATGTAGGAGGAGAGAGAAAGATTGAGGGAGGGAATAGTAAACAAAAGGAACCGGGACTGGATGGTTTTGGAAATTCTTGGCCTCTCTTGATGGCAAAGATGATAAAACTAAGAAACAACTTCTGAGCACTGTCAGGAAAGGTCGGCATAGAGTAAAAAGCTGAGGGTCTGGCTGTACAAGCTATTGTTAAAAACCCAGAAAGATCAAAGGATAACAGTAGTTTTCAGTGGCAAAAGGGTTCTTTCAAGAGGTCCAGAGCCAGGATGTGCCACACAGATCCTCTCCATCACGAGCAAGCGCCAAGGGGTTGTCCCTCTGCCATCCCTGCAGGATCCCCAGGTAAAGAAGGGCTATCTCACAAAGTTCTGTGGGTGTAGGTTTGTTTAGCGGCGCAAACCCCAAGTAAATCCACAGAAGACCTATAAAGTTTATTTCAGCAAAACTACCACCAGCCCAGACTGAAACGTATGGAGAAAAGCACAAATAAAATGAGGCTGCTGGAAATTCAAAAATTCTACTGGCAGGAAGCAGCCTGATAAAACTGTCCAGCTGCAAGCATATGCTACCTTTCATGGAAAAGGAAGGATGACTCAGAAAGCAGAACTGAGAGTACAGAAGGCAGAGCCAAGAACCATGAAGACTTATGCCCAGGCCTTGAAACTTAATTGAGCAACTCCCAACACTTGTCTGGATAGATTTCAGTATTTCTATGCAGCAGAGATTCCTCTGTTCTTTCCATTTTCCTCCTTTTTGAACAGAAATGTCTGCAGCTGTTACTCTTTGCCTGTCCTACCATTGTGGATTGGGTGTGTTGATGGTAGATAACTTGTCTCTCATCTTAAAGATCAACAGGCTGAGAGGAACCACACCCAGAGAGCCTCCTTCACTTTTGGGCCTGATTTAAATGATAAGGATCTGGAATTTAGGGAAGTGATCTGTGGTATACAACTTTTGGGGACCTTGATAGTGAGTGAAATGCATTTTGAATACGGGAGGGACAGAAAATCAACTATGGCAGATACTCTAAGATGACCCAAAGGATCTCTGCCTCCTGGTATTCATGCCCTGTGTAATTCCCCCATTTTGAGTGTAGACAGGGTCTGTGACTTACTTCTAAGCAATAAAATATGTCAAGGTGACGGTGTGTCACTTTTGTGATTATGTTACATAAGACTGCTATCCCCATCAAGTGAGGAGACTCTCTTCCTTGCTGTATTTGAGGAAGCAAGTGACCATTTGGCAAGAAACCTAGGCCAGTCTCTGGCTGACAACTAGTGAGAAACTGAGGTACTCTGTTTGACAGCGCACATGGAATGGAATGCTAACCACAACCATGTGATCTTAGAAGAAGATCCTTCTCCAGTGGAGCCCAGATGAGACCACAAGTCTGGCTGACCAGAGAACCCCGGTTAAGTCAAATTGGAACATGTGATCCACTGAGACTAAGAAAAAATAAATGTGTTTTCTTTGTTTTTCTTTTTTAAAGATTTTATTTTTTTCCTTTTTCTTCCCAAAGCCCCCCAGTACATAGTTGTATATTCTTCGTTGTGGGTCCTTCTAGTTGTGGCATGTGGGACGCTGCCTCAGCGTGGTTTGATGAGCAGTGCCATGTCTGCGCCCAGGATTCGAACCAACGAAACACTGGGCCACCTGCAGCAGAGCACGTGAACTTAACCACTCGACCACGGGGCCAGCCCCATGTGTTGTTTTAAGCCACTAAGTTTGTAAAATTTTTGTTACACAGCAGGAGAAAACTATTACAGACAATGACATTTGCTTCTTGATAATATTTACAAAGAGGTCCATTGCTTCATCCTTGTGAATGGCCTCTTTGGAAATTAGTGCTTTTACAGAGTTCCTATTACTCAAGAAAATAATTTTCCAGGAAATTTTAGAATAGAAAAACAGTGTCCATACCTTTTAAAGTAAACGTAAAAAGTAAATTAGATATTTTCTTTATCCACTATTTCAGAAAAAATGATCTGAATATTTCTGAGATCTTTGTTGCAATAAAGCTCCCATTGGATTATTCCAAATATTATATCCCATATGAAAAGTCACTAACTATAATCCTGGCATGAACTTAGGGACATTTTGTGGGAGAATCAATTCATTCATTTGCGGCCACCGGGGAGTCCTGTAGGGTTGATGGTATTTAAATAAGCAGGATGTGATTTTATTGACGATTCTGTGTGTCTAGTCATTGCTCTTTTGTACCTTCCCATGGACACCAGGGTCTCCTTTAATCTTAAATTTAGTTCTCAGATATTCTGTTGTCAGAACAGGATGGAATTCTTTTATATTATTTAAGCAGAAAGACTTCCCACGTAACACATCAAAGAAATTGAAGTACCTTTTGCTTATGAAGACCGAGAAAGAGGCACCATGTACTTGGTTTTTGATTAACCTCGTGATAGTCCCCTAGAAAGGTTGTAACATAGGGAGGCTCCAATTTTATAAAAATATTATATAGTTCCTGTTATTACCATCCATCCATTTACTAGTTAAACACAAATTTTCCTCCTCTAACCAAATATTCATCTAGACCGAATGAGTGTTTCTTCTGTGAAAAACAGAACATTTTAAATGTAAGTTCCCTAAACATACTAGTCATCCTGATCTTTTCCTGAAAACATGGTTTTACAAAGAATCGTAAATGGAAACGGAACATACATATATGTTAACTACAGAGTTAAACTGCTTCTTCCTTCCTAGGTGCTCAGCCTGGGAAAGATGAGAACAGGTGTCAGGATTGTGGAGGTGCCATGATTCCAGGGGCGGATTCCCACAGATGAAGGTGGCTTTGCCTGAATGGGCTGTATTATGTGACAATGTACAGCATTTTAAAACTTCCAACTTATTTTAAATCGTACAATGCTTGGAAATAGCAGGGAGACAACCCTCCTATAATTGGCTTTCCCACTTATCAGCCAGTGTTAGATTGGAAATAGCAGACTGCACAAGACTGTCTCAAGGGATGACTTCAAAAATGACCAACGCTGCTTTGTAAAAATCATATTTCATTTTCCTCTGAGTCAAAAGGAAGGAACTTTTAATTGGTAATTTAGGAATGGAGTGAAGAAAGAAAAGAATGATTCTCTCCAGTTGTTTTTGAGTTTGTAATAAATACCTTGTAGAGAACTATCTACACAGTAAGCCTGTTGGTTTATCTATATAAATATTAACCACACAGCAAATAACTACACATCGCATTTTTATGAGGCTTTCACTGACCCCTATTACCAGATATAAGCCTTACTACACTTTAATTAAAAAGTACTGAAAGCCAATTTGTGTCACATGGATCAATACAATAAGTTAATGTCAGTATGACAGAAGAAGAATCCTAAAAGTGAGGTGTAATTCACCTCCTTAGATTTTCTCCCAATAATCACAAACTGGAATATACTTTACATATGCAAGAAAGAGCCAACCATCACAACGGTAGATTTTATGAGGCTGAAATCAAATGTCTGATTCCATAAAAAGCAACAAATGGTTAAATGCTAGTCTGAACTGAAAGGTCCCCATGACGTGCTGAAAGCTTAAAACAGACATGGAAACGAATGCCCACCCTGGGTTGCACTGAGGCTTCACTGACGGCATCTGTTAATAGAGGAGTGTGAAGTTGTAAATACAATCCAAACCCTCAGTATGGTCTCACCTACACTCTAGCTGCTTAATTTAGCTCAAGTGGAAAACTGTACCTCATCTGGATCCAGGCCCATCTTGGGTCCTACTCGGACTTGTAGGTTTCGAGACTGATCTAGTTGAATTCTAACAAGAACAACTGTTCTCCAGCAGACTCCACTGCCAGGTCTCCAGGGAGCCCAGCACAGACGCTCCACTCCCTTGGGAAGTACTCAGTGTTGCTGTCAACACGAGGCTTTGGTCAAAATTAAAGGATGTCCGGAAAAGAAGAGGAGCATTCAGCTCAACGGACAAGCTGGGCTAGATCCCAAACTAAACCCGCACGGAAACGCCACCCCTCTGGAACGACAGTAAGCGTGAGCACCGCGATGTTGGGAGCAGGTGGCACGTACCTTTCCTCGCGGTTCTGTCCCACGCACACCCGGCCCCCGTGCCGCGGAGTGGGGTTGCTGCAGGACCGCTGCCGCACCTGGAAGCCGATCCCACAGGTGGTGCTACAGGGAGACCACGAGGTCCAGGGGGTCCAGCCTCCATTCCTGGGGAGAGGAGGCAACAGGGTCACTGGGTCCAGCTGGCTCAGAGTCCAACCCCTGTCCACAAGCCCCTGCCCAAATTCACATATTCCCCCACAGGGACCATCTGACTGCGGGCTGTGATCAAAGACGGAAAGGGAACCGTGGGACTGAATGCACTGTGTCACGTGAATGTCGGCTACTGTGAGACCTTCCTCCCAGGTAGCTGAGTTTAGAGTCAAGACAGGAAATTTGGGAGTAATGTTTTAAGTGCATTATAAATAATTTAAAAAGGGCTATATCAGAAACTATTAAGAAACCTTAGTTTTTAATTTTAATAATTTAACATTTTTAAGCTAATGAAAAACAATGTTATTTCATTGAAAAGCAATTAGAGGTAAATCTCTGAACCTCTAGAGTTTATGACTTCATTTGACTTGTACTATGTCAGTTGTAATCTATGAAAAGTTCACATTTGACCAAAATAATGACCTAAAACTATACATAATGCTTACTTTTAACATCTATTAACATCACTGAAAATCATATTCTCTTGATAGTGTTCATATTGATAAAGACCACTGTAACGTTCAAAGCTTTAAAACAAATTTTATTAAAAATGAAAGAATATTTAAAATTCAGATTCTTGGCTATAGTTTTTTTGCAATTTGATAAAGATATGGAGTATAAATAAGAAGTCCAAATTGCATATATCTGAATTTACTTATATTATCATATATACAAACGAAGGAATACATATAAAAATATGAAATAAAATAAAAATAAAATGAATCACTTTTATAAAGGTGGTTTATAAAATAAACCACTACTGACAGCTAGAGGAATTTTTTTGTTTAATATTATATTTTTTTCCTTAAAATGCCTGTATTTAGGATGTCTGTAATTTAAATATCTCCCTTAGCAGTTTGTCCTTGCTATTAAAATACAAACTACAGGTAGTTTTTAAAGATTTTTAAGTGTCAAAATACCTGTCAACTCCAGACCCAAAACTCGCACATAGACAGTCTACTGCATGTATAATTTTTCTCTCCTTCTCGAATCACATGTGATTTTTATAGGTATCTGTTACCCTCATCCATAGGATTTACATTTCCATTGCAAAAATCACCTCGCATTCTTATTTTTAGTTTATATATTCCTTCAAAAATATGAAGGTCCACAACAGTCATTGAAGCTCAAGGTATTAAGTTGAATCTATAATTTCTAAAACAATTTCAAATGAAAATTCCTCTGAGAAAATTCTTAGTATATTGCACATGTCCATACTTTATTTTCTGAAATTTAATAATGATATAAATAAGATATATAGTGATACCCTGATGTACGATATTATGATAAAGCTGCTTTATAATTTAACCAAATAATCACAAAATAAGACAGATGCTCCCAAGTCGCTCATAAAGGTGATCAGCTAGTATTTTATACCATTACCTACCCAATTTAAAAATTTTTCCAAGTAATTCATTGAATTATATAAAAAATTAGCAATTTCAATGTAAATAAAATGATCTTTTTACTTTCAAAGTTTCTTTCTATGTGAGCAAAACTGTTAGATAATGCACAAAATACTCCTTCCAAAATTGTTTGGAAATTCTTAATTTACTAAACCTTTTAACAAATGTGATATTTTACGATATAGTCTCTTTACAATATATGGGACACGTATATGGAAGTATGTGGAAACAATAGGAATACAGTAAGTGAGGAAATCAATCAGTGCAATCGTCTCTGTATGTGTCTACCATATGGACCCGTGTTTGCACACTTGTAAATGCTGCTTCAAGGGAGACATTCTAGCAGGCCACCAAAGAGGGAGCATTGAGGACCGTGTATCAGCAGATGGATCATTTTATGAGTAAGTCAGTCTAAAACAATCCACTGCTGCCTTTAAAGCATCCCTAAAACAGGTCCACTATTTGATTTTTAATATTAAAATAACCACTAGTTGTATTGTGGCTCTGCTCACAGAATGACATTCCAACTAGAACCAAAGTCAAAGAAGTATCAATAAACAAGTCATGGTCATGTACCTACCTGATGGTCCTTTTTTCCATTAAAGAATAAAAAAAATTAGTATTAATCAATTACTGTCATCTTCAAACATTAACAGTTCTGTAGCTTTTCTAAGTTTCTGCCAAGCGTCAATGGAAACCATCTTAGTTTTACAGAAAGAATGTAGTGCGTCATGCAATGTTGACATGCCTCTGTTTTATGTAATAACACAAATAATCTAATCTCCATAGCTGTGATGTGCTCCTCTCAACTTTGTGAAGTGATCTGAGCTGGCCTATGGAAACTTGAGCAGAGGGCAAAGTCTGCTCCTTGCACCTTACCTTTCCTTAACTGATCCTCCTTCTTCTCTTAGGCAGGCAGTGCCTTCACACTCTGGGCTCTCACACAGTGTGATCACCCAATCTGATTTTCAATGATAGTGATGTCATAGACAACTCCTCTAGAGGTTTTTCTTTTGGTGGGGAAGATGGGTCCTGAGCTAACATCTTTGCCAACCTTCCTCTATTTTGTACATGGGATGCCGCCACAGTATGGCTTGATGAGCAGTGTGTAGGTCCATGCCCAGGATCTGAACCTGCAAACCCCAGGCCACTGAAGAAGAGTGTGTGAACTTAAGCACTACGCCATGGGGCTGGCCCCTGCCCAGAGGTTTTTGCATTCTAAATAGTCTCATGAAAAGAATACTTTTAAAAAAAGTACATTAATGAGCAAGCGAGGAGGGAGCTTGAAGACGGATCTGAGAAGCTTTCCTGATGCTTGTTTTAAAATATAAAATACTGCTGTGGTCATGCTGCTACAGGTGCAGGGGATGGAGGAGCAAATTGAGTATAGTAGCAAAAATAATCAAACAACAACAACAAAATAATAAGCATAGGAAACAGGAAACTAACTCAGTGGATCACCCTACTTGAACTGTTCCCCTGGTTACTCCCTAGCTGATGGTAGCTGAGTTGGGGGCTCAGCTCAGATATACTGCAGCGCAGACCAGAGCAGAGCTGAGCTCTCTGATTAAGGACTTGGCTTCTTCCATCTCCCAGCTCCTGTCAAGTGCACAGTGGTGGATGTTGGCTGTGCCATGCAGGGTGCCCTGAGGACTGAGGCCCTCATTTCTCCAGCCACTGAGAGTGTGGGTGGCTATGCCTCTCAGCTGAGAGGACCTAACAAGCATCCAGGGCTGTCCCTGCTAGGGAGCTCCCCACGGGGACAGCTGAGCTCTTTACCGGGCTCGCAGCACAGATCAGTCCTCCCTCCCTCACAGTGTGATGCTTGGGGCTCTCTCCAGTTTACTTCTACACGGAACTCTCTACATCGAAGTGGAACTCCAGACCACCCCAGGACGGACACAAGTTTTGCTTCTACAGAAAAGTCCCGTAAAGGAAGGTGTAGGTAAGGAAAACGCAAGTCTGCAGAGACCTATTTCATTCAGATGACAGACTCCTGCCAAGGCTCCAAGTGTTCCCTTGATGTTGCCCTTCTGTGTAGCTGGTTATATTTCCTCCTCTCTCCCTCTCCTCTTCCCCCCACTTCTCTCCGCCTCCCTAAGAATTAGAATTCAGAAACGACACGGTGTCATGAGGATGCACATTCAAATTTTATTTTAATGATAAAATGAAACCAGATTTTTCTGATGGATAGTAAGCCTGACTCGGCCCTGCTTGGATAATAAGGTCTGGCTTAGCTAACTACTTTACATTGTGGATTTCTTTTCATAAATTGAATGTCCTTAATCTGCTGCTCCGAGATATCGAGAAAACGTATTTAAATGATGTGATGCCATGAAAGCATTCAATCAAAAATATTATGTTCAGAAAATGTATTGAATTAACAATATTTTAATTTTCCCCACACTTTCTGAATATATTGGGTTAAACAAGGTGTCTATACATAAAGAATAACAGGTTTAATTTAGAATCATTTGACCAGTCTTCTTACAGGCTTTCTGATGAACTTTGCACAAATCGAGGAAGTACTTGACAGTACCGACTGAGCAAAAATTTGGTTTGTAAGTTAGGTGGTTTCCTATTTTTCGCTTCCAACAAAATTGAAGGCCAACATAAACAGGCTATCAACTGATATAAGGCATTAAAAACAATCTTTGGTGTTAGATTATGATGTTTTTGGCAGATAACTTGGAAAGAATTCAGAGAAGTGAGAGAAAATGCTGTAATCTTACATTTCCATCTACTTATGCGAGTAATATCTGTCAGCACTTATAACCAGAAAAATAAAAAATAAGAATGGAACTGATGCTAAGCCCTCCCCAAGTCAGGCAAGAACTTGCATTCATGCCTGGATAAAAAGAGTAATTGGGAGGTAAAAACAATTGTATTAAGGAATGGATTTCCAATAAAATCTCATTATTTAATGTTAAGTACATAATTATTCATCAAAATGTGTAACAGTGATGATGTTTAGATTAATTGTGTGCTAATTTTCAAAATATATATTTAAATTGCAAAGCCTATGGTTATCAGAAAGGAAACATCTTTTTAAAAATTCCATTTATATAACTTGTTTTTATGGTAGTTATAGAGAAGTATGATAGGGTGACAATATAAGACTTTCAAACTAAAAAGATAATATATTAGGATAAGATTCTGTAAGGGAAATAGAATAGAAATAGGAAATCAAGAGAAAAATGAAAAACATAAAATTTATGAATGTTAAATTAGGACCTGCTCATCAGTTCTTTAAATGGGAAGGTGGCTATCAAATCACCATAGTATTTAGATTCCATTTACACATTTAAATAGCGATGGAACAGAAATTAAACCTTTGCAACTTTTCATGGAAAAATACTAGATGCCAACCAACAAGTATTTGAAGAGGCATCTAGTTTATCAACATTCTTTTAGAGGGCCGGTGAGTAGTTTGCTGTGCAGACCACCGCACCTGGAAACCCCACTATCCAGGTACGAACATTGTGAATGAGAGCTGTGCCATCGCAGTGAGATGTACGTGGGGCACGTGGGCTTTAGTTGCCCTAGATCTGTCTTCTACAGAGTCTGGAATATCAGCTCCAAGGGTAGGCTGCTAAAACTACCAAAAGTGTCATACATTTGTGCTCACACTCCAGAAGAGGCTGCTTTGAACACTGCATATTGCTTTCTGGAACTGCATGAGAGGGTCATTTATTAGTATATGGACTGTTAGGAATAATTTTTGATTGATGAATTAAGTGGTGTCCAAGAGTGGATGAGCTGAGGCATTATTCTTGCATCTCTGTCCTTGCATGAACTGGATGCAAGCCTGGGGGCTCCCTTTTGTGTAATGTCTGCCATGATGACAGAGGACGCCTTTACCTGGTCTCCCTAGAAGGTTGGCTGACCTTTCATCAGAAGCCTCACATCTGTTTCATGTGAAACTCTCATGCACATACATTTCAGAGTGCCCGAGGGACAGGGGGCTGAGACTCTGTCATTTATAAGAAGAGGTGGCGTCATAGGTCTGTCTGTGCGGCCAAATTTGATCTGAGACTTGCTTTCATTCTGAGGAACCACCTAATGGCAAGGTCAGGAGGGAGGGGCCTATAGCACTCACTTCTAACTATTGGGAGTCACTGATGCTGTCAAAAGAGAGACAATTGTGAAGAGGCAAGTGGATTAATCCAGTTCACAACAAATATATCGTCTTCTACCAGGAAGGAACTGCTACTCTATATATTCTAGGAAAAGATTTTTAATTAATGTGGACGTCTCCCTCGAACAAGCCAAGAACATCACACAATTAGAAATATTTTTCCTAATCTAATGAAGAACATGTGAATAGGTTTAGATTTATAACCTAATTTAGAGTGTAAAATCTCCTTCCACAGATCATGTAATTTTTAAGTGTCCCTATCTTTTTGCCACCTTTCTCTTGAAGAGGGAAGGTGTACATTAGGAATCATTTCCCGCACTCCTCAACATCTGAGTTTACACATGAAAGTACACCTGAGTGTTGGGAGGGACGCACCTGGAACAGTTGGCGATCTCCATGCGGGGGCCCTCGCACTGCCAACCGCCACACTGGGGGGCCGGGCTGTCACAGGAGCGGGTGCGACAGAGGCAGGATCCCACAGCGCTGCCATCCGTGTGCGTGCAGGGCGTCCATGGAGACCACGCACCAAAGTGCCCATCCACGGTGAGATTCCTCGTCTAGGAAGCAGATACAAGTAAGGACGTCAGGGAGGGTCAGGATGTAAACATAAGAGAGAAAAAATGAAAGGTCTCTCACAAGACAATCAGAACCCATTCAGAATATTTTATATTACAATCAAAAAGGAACAAATGGGAAGTATATCAAAATAAAGCAGCAGGGGTCATTGCTGGAAATACAGATGGAGGAGGAGGAGAGGGAAAGGAGGAGACAGAAGAGGACAAGGAGGAGCAGAAGGAAAAGGAGGAGAGAGAGGAGGAGGAGGCGTGAAGGATGCTAATGACTTAGCAACCAGGTGATGCAGAATTGTCCACTAATGTGAGAAACCCAAGAAAAAAGAATCAGAGTGAAAAATCACGGATGTGCAACTCCTTTGCATTTCTATGTACCTTCAAAAATTGAAAGATTCTTCAACTTGTCACTGAAGACCTGCCCTGGCTCAAACACCACCTCAAACTAACAGCATTTAATATATGACATATTAGAAGAGTACCTATTAAGCGACCAGAACTCTAACTCAGTGAAACCCACACTCTAACCCCGTCTAAGAGTTTATAAGTGGCAAGGAAGAGCTGGACAATGTGTGGAAATCCAGTGACGGAGCTACAGGCAGGGGCTGTGGGAGCAGACGGGGATGCTCAACAGCTCATGGGATCTGGGAAGGACAATAAAGAGCCTGTGCTGGGGCTCAAAGGATGATGAAATGCCAGGTAAAGGAGCTGGCAAGGGCCATCGAGGCAGAGGGCAGCTTGAGTGATGACAAAGAGGAGTGAAACTGCCAGCTTGAGTGATGACAAAGAGGACTCAGGCCTTCCCCTGTCGCTGGGAGGGGAACAGGTGGTCTAGGGGCTGTAACACCTGAAAGAGGAGCATGAGGGAGGGGGAGAGCAGCAAAGCCATTGGTGCTCCAGCGACGTGGAAGCTCTGAGGGCACCAAGGGAGGGAGAGGACCTGCGCTGGCAGTCACCTGGGCCAATGGGGACAAATTCTGCTGTGGGCATGGAAGACTAGACGACTTCACGTCAAATCAGACAGGTAGGTCTTGTCAGGAGCTAGAGTGTTCCCAAGATTCGAGACTCGTGGGGAATGTCCCCTCTGAAACGGGATATAAGAAGGCCTAAAGTCCACGCCTCCTAAAGTGAATACAGGGAGTTAAGTATTTCTCAGAAAATATGACAAAGAAGAGATCTGATCACGACTAAGCTGCCCAAAGGTCCCTGCCCGGAACTCGTCCTTACACTTTTAAAGACTCATCACCCACACAAGAGACGACTCCAAGGATGAGACAATTAATTCTTTTGGGGCTACAAACTGTACCCACACTTCCCCATCTCAGAATAACGCCAACACCCTATGTTGTGTGTGAAAATGCAGGTGAGCTTTACCTTCATGTCTCCAAATACAAGAGGAAAGAGTTAAACGTTGAATGCGTCCATTTCCCCTGACATGGCTAGTTGGTCATCTCCACCTGTCACAGTTATGACTCCATCCCTGCTCCTTTCTCATCGATACTCTAACATTTCAGACCCACTAACTACGCCCGGCTTTTTCTATAAGAAGTTGTGCAAAAGGGAGCGACTGGAACTGTATCATCTGCTGGATTCAACATAATGCACTGGGTCCGACCCAGAGTGAGCATCCAGTAGATTCCTCCCAAGACAAGGACACCCTCATTTCCAAGGTCCCTGTAACTCCCGGCCCAGCTGGGATAAATATGCAACTCCTGGGGCTGGCCGGTGGTATATTGGTTAAGTTTGTGTGCTCAGCTTCCGTGGCCTGGGATTTGCTGGTTTGGATCCTGGGTGTGGACCTACACTCTGCTTGTCAAGCCATGCTGTGGCAGGCGTCTCACATATAAAGTAGAGGAAGATGGGCCTGCATGTTAGCTCCGGGCCCATCCTCCTCAGCAAAAAAAGAGGAGGATTGATGGGGGATGTTAGCTCAGGGCTAATTTTCCTGAAAAAGAAAAAAAAAGCAACTCCTACTCTGACCATATAGTTCCCTGGAGACCACAGCATTTTTGTGGAGAACTGAGCCCTGTGTGACGAACTGATTCAAACCACTAACTACTCACCCAAATATGTTGTTGTTAAGGCAGCAAAGGTCCTGCCACTTGGGAGTTTCAGCCTTCATCCTCCCCTGAGTCACAGAGAAAAGGGATGAACAGACACCCCACTGTGATTTAACTGGGGACCCACACTAACAGTCCTCACATGCTTTCAAGTCCCAACACCTGCCAGCATTGTAGATGCTGCTTTATCGTTTCCACCGTAAAAGGCATGAGCCATTTGTTCTTGGAGCCAGCATCAAGGAATAATGCTGATCAAACAGAACATTTGTATAATATTTACACAATATAGGCCCATACTTTTTTTTCTTTTGGTGAGGAAGATTGACCTTGAGCAAGCATCTGTTGCCAAACTTCCTCTTTTTGCTGAGGAAGACTGGCCCTGAGCTAACATCTGTGTCAATCTTCCTCTACTTTTTGTATGTGGGATGCTGCCACAGCATGGCTTGATGAGTGGTGTGTAGGTTTGTGCCTGGGATCCAAACCCATGAACCCCAGGCTGCTGAAGCAGAGCAGGGAAACTCAACCACTATGCCAATAGGCCAGCCCCCATACTATTTTGACTATTCATATCAGTCATTACTCTTATTTTGTGAGCTGCTGTGAGTCTGGGGCCGGATGAACACTGCTTTGGGAAGCCATGTAGAGCCAGCTCCCCACCCCTGCTCTGCCCTCAGGGTGCCACACAGGGCTGGGTATGGGTCTTGACCCACCAGCTACCGGCTCTAATGGGGGAGATTCCCTCCCTGGTAAAGAGGAGTGACAAGAGTTTCTCCCCTTATGCTGTGCTGGGGCCTAAGGAAAATAACACCTGAGTACTTGTCAAGGGGCTGGCATATGGGCTACAGTCTACTTAAGAGCCCATTAGAGGTAAAAGTGTTGCATGGATCCTGTGCAATGAGGCTGAGTTCTACTTGGTTTCAGAAACACAACCACGTTCCACATGCCTCCTTCACAGCATCTGAACAACGCTCTACCTGAGACAAGACCTGGATCTGGATGACAGGGAGCTTAGTTCTCAAGTATCCACAGATCTGCAGCCTCCCCGTCTGCTTCTGGGATGTAGGTGTTTGGCTGGAAGTGGAAATTGAGGGCAAGAATTCTCACAGAAGGACAAGAAGAAGAGAAGTCTCTATGTTTGGGATATTTTTACATTGGAAACATCTCATAACTTTTATTCAAATTGCTGACAGGTGTGGTTCATTGGCTGGATTTGTACACGATCGAGGTGTTCTCTACTGAGCTAGTTATGGGTGAATGGGTAAACTGTGCAAAGAAGGATTTCTGAGCACAGGATTGGATGGTGCCACGGGGCTGCCCTGTGTATGATGTATGGGCAGGTGGTTGTCCCTTCTAACACCCCAAACACACACACACTTGTGCATGTCACAGGCCATTGAAAATGGTGCAAAAACCTAAAGAGCTTAAAAGTAAGGGAATTCTTAAAGCTAAACAACGTGACCAACCAACAAAAATAGTATATTTACTGGGAATACCAACATCCACGTAGTTTAACACATTTTGTTGACCCTACAATTTTACATAAAACATTCTCCTCTGCAGCCCTGCTTTTCTGTGAACTAGACTCTAAGCCAGTCCAGAAGAAGCCAGAATCCTCCAGAATGTTACTGGAATGTCAGGAAAAGGGAGCCCCACAAGTTACAAAGCATAAAACAACAAGGCTTCATGATATAGGTGAGGTCCCAGAGATGAAAATCTGAGTCTTAAGTAATTGCATTTATGAACCTGGCAGGAAACAGAACCACAGTCCATGGGATTCTGAAGAGAATACAATGAAGGCACTCTGGGCAGAAGTGCAGGCTGGGCGAAAGGGACCATCTAGGGATGCTAAAGCTGCCCAGGGCCAAGAACCCAGGGAGCTGTGAGGATGCTAGGCCTGTCAGGGACAGGGGAGGTCAGGTTACAAGGGCTGAGTGAGGGCCAGACAGAGCCTGGTGGGAGCGGCCTGACAGGAGCTGCTGCCACAGCTGCATGGAGCCTCTGCCAGAGCTGCAGCCTGAGCTGGAGAAGGGCAAGGAAGAAATACCCCAACCTCTCTCCTCCTGCCATGGCTCCTATTGGCTAAACCCAAGATAACAAGAAAGCCCAGGAGAAGAAAGAACAATCTAGAAATGGGGAAGGTCAGGCCCTTGGGGTGGAGAATGCATGGGGAGGGGGAACAGGGACTGACCAGCACAGCAAGCTATTTCGCTGTCTACAAGAGGCTCTCTGAGACATCTGGTCCCTTCCGTTTGCCTCTTTCTCGTGAAAGTGTGAGGGGCAATGTAGGTGGAGGATGCTGTTGTGATTTTTGAAGGTTTATAAACCCACCCCCCCCAATATTGACTGGAAACTTTTGAAAGGACAGATTATTTGGGGATGGATTAGAGGATTAGGGGCAAAGAAGATTCTCTCAAAGCCCCCTTGGGCTCCATTTCTTCATCTAAAACACAAAGGAAATGGGAACAGAGATTGTTAAGATCTCTTCAGCTATATGAAATCAGGAGGAAAAATCAAAGATTTGTGAGGCTAGGAGGAAATACAATATAACGGTGACAAGTGAATGAAGATGGAAACAGAAATCATTCAGAATGTTGAAAGAGAACATTTCATGATGGAAACATACTTAGAAATTGGCAAACTGAAAGAATAAGTCAGTGACTTGTGGAAATGGAACTACAAGGCCACAAGTCAAACTCACAGCTGAGGTAGGCTTTGTACAAACTAAATTTATCAGTAAGGTGACAGAAAAGAAATGAATACAGGGAAGGTACAGGTAGACACACCAAGTGCAAGAGAGAAAAACAGGCAGACAGACAGACAGACACGGAGAGAAAGGGCCGGAATCACTGCTCTTGACTTCTGACTACTTTCGGGGTCTGGTTCCAACTCACATGCTCACTTAAAATAAATCTCCTTTCCTAGAGGGAACTTGAGAATTTCAGTTTCTACAGCCCCAAGAGCCAAAGGCAAGAACCCAGGCAGGGTAGACACTTTTTATGAAGGAAATCCTTTGAGTAAAAGGAGTTTTCCATTCATCATGGGCATTATTCCTCACCATTCTCCAGGGGAGAGTAGCTATCTGTGGCAGGTTGAGTTGGCACCACTAGCCATGGCCTTAAACAGGACAGGCCCCAGGCCAGGGGGCGAATCCCGACTTGTCTAAGCCAGTCATGGGCCAGTTCAGAATCTAAGAATGGACATATGACCTGGTGCTGGTCAATGAGACTCAAGAAGAGACTGCAAGAGACTTCCAGAAACTACTTCCTCTAGACAAGAGGAGAACACTCTTTTCTCTGCTCCTTTTCGTCATTCCTGCTTTGGATACTGTTAAGTGAGGATGTGATGCTTGATGCTCCTGTGAGCAAGAGGAGAAGGCTCGAGAAAGAAGGGACCTGCTCACCCAGTGCCTTCCCAAACTGCAGCCTCCCCATCATTGTAGAATGAAAATAGTCTTTTCTAAGGCCCTCCTCACAGGGAATTCAATTTCTTTTAGGTAAATGTTGTCTTATTGGATATGATCTTTTTTTTTTTTTTTAAAGATTTTATTTTTTTCCTTTTTCTCCCCAAAGCCCCCCGGTACATAGTTGTATATTCTTCGTTGTGGGTCCTTCTAGTTGTGGCATGTGGGACGCTGCCTCAGCGTGGTTTGATGAGCAGTGCCATGTCCGTGCCCAGGATTCGAACCAACGAAACACTGGGCCGCCTGCAGCGGAGCGCGCGAACTTAACCACTCGGCCACGGGGCCAGCCCCTGGATATGATCTTTATACACTATTTTTACAGAAAAAGCAAACCAAGATTTAAGGATATTTTTATAAAATTGCTAAAGATTGCACAACTAGCAAGGTGGAAGATGTAACTGGAAATGCTGGTCTGCCTTTTCCTTTCCACGACACCACGGTTTCTCATCCTCAGCACTACCAACATTTGGGATGGATAATTCTTTGCTGTGGGGATTGCCCCGTGCATTGTAGGTTGTTTAGTGACATCCCCGCCCCAACTGTCTGGATGCCAGTACCCCACCATCCATGGTTGCGACAGCCAAAATTTCTCCAAACATTGCTAAATGTCTCTGGGGACAAAATTTCCTGCAGTTAAGAACCACTGCGCTAGACATCCTTTTTTAAAAAATCTTCTGGCACTGGCATAAGATACCAGGGTCTTAGGCAAAGAGATGCTGTAAATGTTCTAAATGTTCTCTTTCCAAATGTATGGCTGGGCAAAGATGAGTTGATAACAGTGACAGAGGAAAAGAGAGAGAATTTGAAATAAGTGACAGTTAATGAAATAATGGAGAGGAATGAGACAGAAAATATAAAATGGTTATTTTTTAGCCAGTGGTGGGGTAGCTGCAGACTTTGAGGGAGAGTATTTTCAACCCAGGGCCACTGCAGTGGTTCTATTAAATTTCGGAGCAACAAGAACTTGCACCATTCAGAAAAGCACGGGGACAGCTGGATGAGGGCTCTCTGCATTGCATTTAACCACATGCTCGTTTTGACCCTGAGTATATTAGTTTGAGAATCTGCCTAGGAAATAGATCCATGAATAATAGGGTACGTTCTGCTGCTTTACTTTCCCATATGAGTAAGTATTTTTATGTTTTCTCAGCTTTCCTTAGGCATCAGAAATGAAGCTATTAGAATAAATTCTCTGCAGTTGTACAAACTTCTGAGTTTCCGCCAAATGACTTTCTGTCTGGGGCATATGCTCTAATATTATTAAATATTAAATATTGAGCCACAGTGAAACCTAAACCATGTATAGGTTGTTTAGCGGATGCCAGGCACTGCCCTGAGTCATTTACATGTATTAACTCTTTGAATCTTGAGAACATCCCTAGTATCTACTTCTCATTTGACTGATAGGAAAACTGAGGCTCAGATGTGGTTCAATTTGCTCAAAGTCACACTGGTTGTAAAAGACCCAAGAATCAGTCTAAACAAGCTAAATCCAGAGCCTATGATCTCAGCCGCTTCGTTCCGTGATGCGGTTTTGAGATCCTTCTTTGGTGAGAGTCTCATGGAAATCAACTTCATATACTTTTACCACCAATTGTGTAATAGCAAAGTTCCCTTCACCCAGGAAACACCTTTACCTAGGAAATAGTGGACTTCCAAGAGCGAGCTAAGGAAGATCCAGTTTTGTTAACAACCATAATCCATAATCCCACGTTTGATTCATTCATTAATTCCCAACTGACCAAGGACGCAGATGCATTTGATGAGGACAGAGGTCCCTGGAATACATCTTTAGGTTCTTACTGTCCTCCAACCATCATTCTCTTATGACTAAATTGAAGTCTTATATTTCCTATTTGGATGTTTTTTCAGAAGTTAAAAGATCTTCCTTTATTTGCTTTCAAAGTTTCATGCACCTCTGTCAGAGGTTGTAACAAAACAGGATATTGGATATGCTCCTTGGAAAGGCTGGTCTCATGTTATGACATCAACTTAATATCATCCCTAAGTCTATCTCTATAAATGAATTACATGAAAGAAAGATAGCACATTTGAGGAGAACTAAGCTGGAGCGCTGTGTGGCCTCTGATGGGGTGGATAAACAGAGGCAATCTTTATCGCCTCTGAGTTCCAGTTCTTTCATTTATAAAATGGAAGCAATAATGTCCATTCCTGGAGGTCATCATGAAAATTACATGAGATAATCCATTGCAAGTTGCCTGACACGGCACTAAGCACATGGTCTAGACAGACAACTGTAGTTCCCTTTTCCTTCTTTCATAGTAGATTTCATTACAAAATTCAGAAGTAATACCTTGCAGGCTATATAAGCATAATATGCAGTGTGACTACCAGGTTACCTACCACTGGGTCCACCTGTCAGTCACTGCTTTGGGGAGATGTTGACTGCTGAGAATGGCATTGTCATGTAGATTGGGGATAATGTCAGAAGTACTGGATTTAAGTCCTGATCTCTTTCCCAACGTAGTTTTAGAACTTTGTGTAAACCCTTTAGACTCTGGTCTATGGTGCTGCCATCCAAATGGAGGGCTTTGGGCCCAATAGTTGCTAAAGTCCACTTTCACTCTACAGATGCTGATTACACAGAAGCTAGGGAAGAATCCTATTACTGTGAGACGTTTAGGTGCTTATTTAGTTTACGTATCTTGCTAGTTATGGCACAATGAATTTTGGAACAGGGACTCATTATATGACAAGGTATGCTGGGAATCATGTACCTACAAAGGATGTAGATGGTACTGATGCATAAATAAAGCTCAGGTAGTTTATTATGACTATGCTATCTTTGTGAAGTAACATTACAAGTAATGAACGACACGTGTATTACTTGAATCACTCTAGATATGTCAACTTAGATCTTACTCAAGCACTTCAAATATCTTAAACTGAGAACAATGTTTCCAATTACAATTATATAAGCAAAAAGAATGTTAATCAACCTGTCAGTCAGCTATTTCTCGGTTTCCTGGGCAACAGAAATCTATGAACATTTTTAAAAAGGGATCTTTTAGTGGAAAATAGGTCTTTCGGTCACTAAGTCCTGGGAAGGTTTCTAGGGGGTCCCATCACCAACTTGAACTCTCTGGAAAGCAGAGGATCTAAGCCCCATAGCACAGTCTCTGCTTGGGGTTTGACTGGAACACTAACTTTGGGAAACTCAGTTGTGCTGTCTTTGGTCCGAGTTTGTGAAGATCTCCTTGGGAGGTTCCCACAAGAGGGTCTGATGTTAACTCATCATAGTCAACATTGCTCTAACGTATTGAGCTCAATGTAAGAGGAACTCTTCTTTCATTATTCAACTTGGGCTTTTACACTGGATATAGGATACTTCGGTCTTATTAAAAAAATCCCTCAGCTTATAAAGCTTCATTTCTTTGGATAAAGATATGTAGATAAAGAAAGAAAAGTATTTAACTGGTTACAAGATTTATGTATGTACTTTTTAACATCTCTAAAATCAGTTGGCATGTTGCAGTCCATGGCAGCATTTTTTTTTGCCAAGCAACATATGAAATAGTAGTATACTTCACAACCAATGGCATATCAGAAGTGGAATATGGTAGATTTCGCCAATAAAATGAATCCTTTTTTCCATTTCAGTCAAAAATAAAAAAATAGGAGCAAATTATATTTTTAATGAGTTTTTAAAATACCTAAATTAAGACTTCTCTATGTTGATGCTAATGATTTTCGTCTAACTCATTTCTTTCTAAGAGATTTTTAGAATTTTTATAATTAAATTTTAGTTTTAATCTAAAAAATTTTAGATTTTTATAATTAAAATAGAAGTCGGGTAATACGGGATTTCCCATTTTCTATACAGTAGCCAACATAAATCAGAAAAATACATGATTTTCTTCACTGTGTTTTGTTCAAAGTGACAATTTATCGTCTGTTGTTGGATGCTTTGCATATTTTTATCAAAAGTGTATCCTGACAAATGACAAATTACATTGAGTGAGATGATAGGGCTGGTTTTCTATAACAAAAGTCACCTTGTACCAGCAAAAAGATCTTGTTATGTGTGTTTTATGAACAGTGAATCAGAGATCACATCTCCGCCACATTTTTAAAGCAGAGATGGAGAGGGCAGCTCTGACACCAGGGCAGGTCCACATCTCCCTTTGACCTTCCTTTGAGTTTATAACAGAAGCTGTCTCCTCAGTAACAGGAAACAACTATAGTGACAACCTTCTGGTCACTTCTTAAATATTGTATCATCTCCAATTTTTGATTGTAGAAATAAACAAGACACATATTTGTTATAAACCAAGTGGGTGAGTGTACATTTCCCATTATATAATTAAGCACATCTCAGATAGCCACTAAAATAACCTTGAGTCCTAGACCAGAGTCCTTATCACTTAAGAACTGCTATTATAGTCTTTCGCCCTTTTTACCATGAAAAATGCAAGGCCAAACATCTACAAGAAGAAGCACTGATTCTTCTAAAATACACATCCATACTTTAGGGCTACTTCTCAGATATTGCACTTTATGTTTTCTCTAGCTGCAAAGAATTTAAGGTGAACACCTTTGTGCTTTTAGAGAATTGTTCAAAAATGAGAAGGGACTTACTACACACACTGGCATTTTTCTAACCAATTTCAAGAGACACTGCAGAAAAGTTTGCTTCTAAAATCAGAGATCTGAAGATAAATAACCCAAAGCACTAACTCCACTGCAAATCTACGTCCAGTGCCTGGATGTGGGGGTACATCCACCTGTGCTGTGAAAGGCCTAGGTCTCGCGTCAACCTTGGGCAATGACAGTTGTTTTAATAGCTCTAGCCTTCCTCATGTCACTCTGCCTGATTTTCCCCCACAAATTGAAGGTCAGGCTTCATGAACATGTGATGTAGAAAATGGAAAGAGCATCATCCTTGATGGGAAACAGATGGACTGTTCAGATGCCTCAGGCAGTCGTGCTGTATGGGAGAGACAGCACAGATTTCAAATAGTGGGCTGTGCCACTTCTCTTCTCCCCTCTGTCTTGAGAGGTATGCCAGAACTGACAGCCACAGAGATCAGCAGTTATATGACAGCAGAGTGACTTAAGACATTTTCAAAAATGTGGAAGTTAATAGCTGTTGCTCATATTCTCTGAGAACAGAAAAAAGAATTTGAGATTACTTGATTAAGGGTTCTAAAGACAAAGGAAAAAAACCAAACAAGCTGATTCTTACAAGTGAGGACCCAAACAAATAAATTGACAATGGAAGTTGCGGCATCTGCCTGGATTCAGAGTCCGGTCTCAGTGCAGGCGGGTTTCTCCTCCTCCTGCAGGACGCATTGTGAGAATGTACATTAGGCTGTTTTTCCCAGACCCTCCCATGACCCCAACCAGCATCTTCCAGACTGTCCCACACGGGATTCAATGGTTTATTCTTGTAAAAACTCTACTTATTTCAGCTTCTGAAATTACAGCTCCCAAGGGAAATTGATGGGTATGGAGGTTACTATTTTATTAATGCTACAAAGGGCAGAAGAGTCCACACCAAACTCTGGAGATAAAAATCCAAGAATAAAACAGAGATTACACCCCATCTTCAAACCAGCAGTGTCTCCTCTTAAGATATTTCTCATCAAAATAGGCAGAAAGCTTAGGACAGCATCCTCTGTGGCTCTTGTGCAAGCTAAGAGCTGAATGAGTTAAGAGAGTAAAGACAGAGTTTGCAGGAAAGGTTGAAACAAGAAAATATGTGGTCACTACTGAAGTGAAGGGTAGGATGGTAGGAGAGCTGGGTTCCCATGGACATGTTTTCAGAGGTCAGGGAAGGTGGACACTTACAGGACAGGCGGAGACGCTCTGCTCCCACTGCGTCATGCTCAGGCTCTCCTCAAGACTTGTGCATTTCTTCATCACCACATCCCAGCCACAGTAAGGGTCCTGGGCCCCAATGCAGGTGCTGAAAATACATAAGGGTTAACAGAGAGGCAGTTTCACCACAACAGATGCAAGCTAAGGCAAACCTGGCGCCAATGAGTTCACATAGGCACTATACGAGAAACAAAGTTTTAGTCTGCACACTAAAGAACAGGGCTATCTGCATATGCCAGCAAATAGCCAATTAAAATTAAACAATTAATTTTGGCTGAAATATCTATTTATTTTCTAAGATGCAGGGCAGATGACTAAAAGACTATCTGGGAAACATGAGCCTTCTGGTGTCATGAGCAAAGCTAAAGTCAGAATTTTGCAATGCTGAAAAATACTAGTTATCACCACTACCATCATCATCATTGTCATCCTCCTAATAACAGGCATTATTTGTTGAACACGTAGTGTGATATATAAATTTATTATATCATTTAGACACAAACAACTTCTATAGGGAGGTATTAACATCTTCCCTTTATTTGTCATCATCATCACCACTACCACCATCATCACTGTCATCACTATTATCATCATCATCACCATGGTAACAGATGCCATTTGTTGAACACCTACTGTGATACATCAAATTATTATATCATTTAGACAGTTAAAACAACTATAATGAGTGAGGTATTGTTGTTTTTACTTTGTTAATGAGAAAACTGAGGCAAAGAAAATTTAAGAAATTGGTCCAAGGAGAGGAAAATACACCCCAAACCCTTCAACATGGTTACTCCAAATTTAATAAAATAGAGAAGTCTTCCTTTTGAGTACCGTAGTTTAAAAATGATTAAAAATATCATTTTAATAACAGTTTAATACAGCTCTGACTACAAGATTCAGCAAATTATATCAGAAGTATTGTAGATGGTACATATTTTACATTAGTTTTGTCTAAATGAAAGAGTTCACACACAATCAGGGGCATGATTAGATGAAGATTTTGTCTGCTATGCTATAAATACAAAAGGTGGCGGATGGGGATGGAGGGAAGCAGATAGAGATGACAATGACAGGGTCAAAATCATACAGAAGGTGACCCCACAGGCAAGCAGGGCACTGAACACCTGGGGACTCTCTCTGTGAAGGGGGAAGAGGTCAAGAGGTCAGATGTGTGAAACGATGTGAGGAAGGCAGGTGAATACCCCATGGAAGTGCCAGGGTCTTCTCAGAAGTAGGGTGCACTTACAGCAAGGGAGACTGTCGTAGAGCTACCAGTGAACCGAGAGTAGGACTAGAAACCACAGCGTAGCTATCAAACATGGGGCCAGGGAGGCAGTATAAGTAATAATATGTCGTCAATATTAAGGACAGAAAATAATCCTAATTAACACATCGAATATGCTAACCACTTATAAAGTGCTGTTCTAAGAACTTGACCTCTATTAGCTCATTTAAACCTCATAGGACCTTACAAATATAGGGTCTCAGTGGCTATTACATTTATTCCACTTCAAAATGAAGAAACCAAAGCAGAGAAAGGCAAGGTCGAAGTCCCACAGCTGGGGAAGATTTCTCTAAAGACAATACCTCAAGCAATACAGGTATAAAACTATTATTTATTACGTTACTATTCAATTATTATTTATTAGCCACCCAAAGAAGTTCAATCAGAAACGGTTAAAATCGGAGCTTCTCACAGCAGGACTAGGTTGGGTGGGAAGGGGTTGGAAACAATTACCTGTCGAGATAATCTTAATAGAACCTTTTGATAAGTGGCCGTGCACATTTTAAAAGGTAAACTGAGGCACATTAAAATTTCCAAGAGTTTCTTTGAGCATACATTGATTCAAATTGGGCAGTGCCAAACCCAAGATGGTTAGGGGTGCTGCACCTGCAGGAGGAGCTAACAGGGAGGATTTTATGGAGAAGACAGGGAAGCAAAGCAAGGAAATGATTTGACTGGCTACAGCGTAGATGGTTGCCTTATTAGGAAAAGCCTAGTTGGCTGTTTGTGATCGCTGTTCTTAAAATTTCATTTTCTCAGATGCGAGTGCATTGACTCTGGCTTGGGTTTTGGTTTGCTCACCAAGGCCACCAAGGCATTACAGCCTCGCCAGTCTAATGGCCTCCTTCTTAATTACTTTAACACATACATTTTACTTTCATGCAAAAAAAATCAAACAAACTACTTATAAAGAAAAAGTAAAAGTCTCCTTTCCTTAGAAATAGGCAACTGTTCACACGTTTATACATTTTGGAGATACTTTCCCTATTCAAATAAGTGTGCATGAGTGGATATATCTATACATAAATGTATATTTGGTTGCTGTGGTTTATATGTACAACAATGCATGTAACACATGCAAAGGGGATTGTACACACAGCCTCATGTTTTAATTGTTACACATAAAAATATATCATGAGACTTTCCTTGCCAGTATATACAGATCTACTTTATTCCTTTTAATGCCTGTGGTGTATTCTGTTACCTTGATGCCTTAACACTTATTTAAATCCTTTAAAAGCAAGGCTGTAATGCACATGCGTGTTCATATTTTCTACATGCTAAACTCTTACAAGTGGAACTGGTGGGTTAAAAGTTATGGATATTAATAATTTTGTACCAACCAACAATATGGGGGATGCCTTTATCTCTTCTCCCTCTTTCATGCTGCATATTGCCTATTTTTTTTTAACTTAGCCCTGTCTGAGAGAGGAAAAACAATTTTCTAGCTACCTTTTTTATTTATTTAGTCGTGAGATTAAGACTTGCTCCATTTAGTGTGTGTGAGCACTTACTGATTATCTGTATTTCCATTTCTGTAAACTTCCTATTTATAAACAATTCCTGGTTTCATTTTGTTTTGCTTTTTTGATTGGGTCATTGGTTTCACTATTTTTATCTGGTCATTGGAAGCAAAAATTTCTCTATTAAAAAATTAATCCTCTGTTAATAGTATTTCAAATACTTTTCTCATTTGTCACCAAATTTTTTTTTTCTTGAGATATAAATGTTTCAAAGTTTCCTGCAGTGAATTTAATGAATCTTTCCTTCATAGGATTGGATTTTGTGCCATACTTAGAAAGAGCTTCCATACCTAAAAATCATAAAAACATTTACCCACAATTACTTTTGATTCTCCTACGGTATTATTTCACTTGCCTCACTATCTTTGATCCATCTGAAATGTATTTTATCAAGTCTCCTTTCCTCCCGTACTAAAAATTAAAAACAAAAGAACAAAAAACATACACTTTTAATCTAAATTTCTCAAACTTCACACCAACACAAAAAGATCCATGGCTTAGAATTAAGAACAAGGAAGCTGTGTATGGTTTCTTTTTCCTTTTTCTATTGAATTCGGATAACATCTTTCTCAAACACAAGTTTACAACAGAGAGCGTGAGCACTAGCTTTTCAAAATCTCTAGTTCTTGAGGTTTGGGAATATAACTTCTAATAATTGACTTTTTAAAATAAAAACTCATTTCAATGATCAGTTCCACTGGGTAGAATTTAATCTTTATTTATACTATATAGACATATCCAAAATTTCTCAATTTTAGGAACTCATCATTTTTTTGTTTTATTTTATTTTATTATTTATTTCTTTATTTTTTTGAGGAAGATTAGCTCTGAGCTAACATCTGCCGCCAATCCTCCTCTTTTTGCTGAGGAAGATTGGCCCTGAGCTAACATCCGTGCCCATCTTCCTCTACTTTATACGTGGGACACCTGTCACAGCATGGCATGCCAAGCGGTGCAGAGGTGCACATCCAGGATCTGAACCGGCGAACCCCGGGCCACCGAAGGGACACATGGGAACTTAACCACTGTGCCACGCGGCTGGCCCTAAGAACTCATCATTTTTAAGTCACACAACTGATTTAATAATATCTCTCTCTCTCTTTTTTTTTTACAGGAGATAGGAAAGATGAGAATAAACCAATGAGTAAGTAAAACCATGCAAAGGGTACATTTTTGTATCTATGAAATAAGACATCTCACATAGTGTATCTAGGCTCAGGGTCAGTAAATTCTCCCTGAGTAAGGCTGCCTGTGCAGACACCGTTCTGTAGGAAAATATCCATAATGAGTTGCCTTCAACTGAGACCTGTAAGACAGACCTGGGCAAAGGGTGGAGATTGAGAACCCTGCTTCCTGCCGTGCCCTCATCTGGCTGCAACAGTGAGATGTGACCAAACCCCTAAATGAGCCAAAGTGAAGCAGAGTCACTCCTTGCTGGTGGAATGCCACAGAGTCCATCACACATCGGAATTCTCTGTGCATGGTCCCTCTTTCACATCGGTGGGCAAACAGGGCAGAACTACACTTGGAGAATTAGTCACAAGGCCCGCACTCCTTTTCACATTTCTTATTAAAGCAACATTAGACAAAATCAGATTCCAAAAAGGGGAAAACTTCTCCCACTGCCTAACTCTGCTCCAGGCTCCCTCTTGCAAAGCTGCCTGGAGAACTGAAATGCAGGGTAACGTGAACTACTCTACACTGTTTTAAATGAAATCTGCTTGCAAAAACATTACTTTCTTCCGATAATGCTGACGGTTCTGCATGTCCTTGACATTCCACTTATCCCTTAAAATACTAAAACTTCCCTACAAACACAAATGCCCATTCACTAAAAAATACCATTGATATATAAATAAGTTTTCCTCGCTTAAAATATTTTAAACCATGGGCAAAATCTGATGAGCGCTACCTTTATTCTAAATTAGACTTTAAGAAAAATCAGTCTTCATAACTTTTTATTTCTGGAAGGTGGGTCTTTTAAAGAGACTGTGTGGAGAACCATGGACTTCCTATGAATGCAGCCATCACGAAAGCGGCTTTTCTTTAGTCCACTTTGAAACTCTTTTTCTTTGTATAGTAAATCTTTGTAATAAAAACTTCTCCTTATTTTGTTAATAACCTTAGATTATTCTCATTTGATATGTTATCCTGGTATTTCAACATATCTGAATTCAGAAAACACGCTGGCCAGAATCTGAAAGGTTATTTGAAAACACATTTATTAAGTATATTTTAGAGCTAAATGGGTATTAATATTTATCTGAATTCTTCATTTACATTTTAAAGTTTGCAGTTATGCTATTTACTAATTTGAATAACAAGCAAAATAGACATATTCATTAGAATCTCTTCACTGTACTTCTGAAAAATTGGAGCTAATTACTGAACATGATCCTCTTGTATATTAGATTATCTAAGTATCAATGATGTTATCTGGTGTGTTTCTGCCACACTAATTGTCTTTATATCAGTTTATTTTTGATATTAAGAATTTTTGCCATATTAACGGAATGTATTCATTAAACATGGGATGTTAAAAGTGCTTCAATCATTTATTCATTCAGCACATACTTAAGAGCACCTGCCATGAACTAGACTTTGAAAGTGGTGGGGGTATATATGGTGGCAAACAAAACAGATACAGACACTGCACCCAAACAATTTACCTTTTAGTAAAGGAAATAAACATTAATCGATTACACAGATAAATGTCAACAATCAGTTGCAAAGGAAAGACCAAAAGGGAGAACCCCATTTAGTTGGGTGGGTCTGGGGTCAGGTAATAGGTGGGGAGCGGCATTTAAACTAGGACTAATGAGCTAAATAGAAGTGATCCATTTGATGAGTATCAGCAAAACCAGAACATTTTGGCAGCATGTTCAGCCTGAGGAAGGTGCTCACGTGGGAGGGAAATAGGAGGGTTTGAAGAACTGAATAAAAGGAGGCTAGGTTTTGGCTGACTTGAGTCGTAAACAGCAGAGCCCTGGAGCCCTGTTAAAGAATTAGGGTCTCCTTGGAAGCGCTGCACACTTTAAAGAGCTTCCCAAATACTGTGCAAGCCATGTGTCAAATGTCAGTACTTAATTCTATTCCCATTTGATGGTAGTGGGAAGGATCGATTTACTCGTTCATGAACGATCCTTGCCTTAATTCCTAAGACAACCTGGGGCATCTTATTCTTAACCACCATGTTGCCATATATGTCAGAATCCACTTTTACTTTAAGAGTTGTACTAAAAAATATCTTACAAGAGGGACTGGCCTGCTGGTGCAGTGGTTAAGTTCGCACGTTCTGCTTCTCGGCAGCCGGGGGTTCACCGGTTTGGATCCTGGGTGCGGACATGGCACCGCTTGGCAAAAGCCATGCTGTAGTGGGCATCCCACATATAAAGCAGAGGAAGATGGGCATGGATGTTAGCTCAGGGCCAGTCTTCCTCAGCAAAAAGAGGAGGATTGGCAGTAGTTAGCTCAGGGCTAATCTTCCTCAAGAAAAAAATTAAAAAAACCTTACAAGAAATATGACTGAAAAAATTCTAATTAGACAATAACCTTCCAAGAACGCATTCTAAGACATAAACTAATCCTTCAATTGGTAAATCCAACTGGAACCTATATTTTCTTCAGTTTCCTTTTCTGCAAAACTGGCATGATAATACTTACCTAAAAGGGCTGTCTTAAGAATTAAATTATATCATGTACTAAATAAGAAAAACAAAGTTTTTTTGAGATGGGATGTTTATAGCTAGTCTAATCAATCTCTAACCATAATTACATGTTATTATATGCTATCGACTTCTGAGGTATTTGAAAACATTCTATACCCAAAATCCTAAATCTTTGAATACCATGGGTTCTTTATTTAATCAGGCAATGTCAGACACCACAATGCATTCTATTTAGTGGTGCAAAGTATTCAACTACACATTTGGATCAATTAACAATGATTTGTTTTTCAAAGATTGGCACCTGAGCTAACATCTGTTGCCAACTTTTTTGTTTCTCCCCAAAGCCCTCCATTACATATTTGCATATTTTAGGTGTGGGTCCTTCTAGTTGTGGCATGTGAGATGCTGCCTCAGCATGGCTTGATGAGTGGTGCCATGTCTGTGCCCAGGATCCGAACCAGTGAAACCCTGGGCCACTGAAGTGGAGAGTGCTTAAAAACTTAACTACTTGGCCATGGGGCCAGCCCCCGCACAATGAATTTTTTGACTACTTGCATGTGCAAGGCACAATGCTATGTGTTGAAGACACAAAGGAGCAGAAATGAACTAGAGAGGGAGGAAGAACACATTCATGAAAGTTGTTTGACAACAACATAGCATGGGATAACTATTAAGTGAGAAGCGCAGACAATTGGTGCTACAGGAGTCAGAGGAGAGAGTGGTGGGCCAGGAAGAGATGATGTGCAGGCTGGCCTTTGAATGAAGTTCGGGTTTAGCTGAGTGAGAAGCACATCCCTTATCATCATAGCCTGAGGAAGGATGTCCCAGAGCCATGTGTGCACTGCATGATCCAGGAGGTGGGTAGCTTGGCTGGGTGGAGGTTTCCTTAAGGCTCCAGAGAAATGTTCTGATGTGCATAAAATGTCTGGGTTTTGCTTAGACAAGGGAAATTTGGCTGTGGCATATAGGATGTGTAAGATAGTGAAATCTATTAGATTAATTTATAATCCCCAAGAAGAACTGAGATACGACACAATTGTAACAGTATTTTTTAAAATGACGACATGTGCCAAGTAAACACAGATATAATTACTAGTAAAAATACACGTTTATACTCATTATGCATAACTTGCTAAAGGTATTTAATAAGAATTCAGGTTACATGCTAAAATTTATAGATGAAATTAATGAACTAGAATTTCAATTAGTCACTAACTTTAAAGATATTAAAAACTGTTCACTGCAGGCTTATTATTAAATGGGATTGTTAAGTACAATGAGGATTTTTCACATTTCAATTTGCTTTTAATATTAAATTTAAATAACTGATATGTACTGCCAGTAATTCTAGGCAAATGCTTTTTAGTTAAAATCTTATTAAGCAGATATAACACTCAAATTTTCCTGAAAAATATGTTTTAAAACTAAACAAAATTGATATAAATTTTACAGTGAAGCATTTTGGGAAAATTGATAGTAAAAAAAAAACAGTTAAAAGAGTAAACGGCATTTGAAATAAGCAAAACAAAAGGGCGTTCTGGAATCTAGTAACTGAGATCAGCTTGGGACCAGATTTGCTTTCTGACGTGATACAGACGGACCCGCTTCATCCACTTGGCATGCACAGAGTCCTGAGCTGTTTATCTTGGCCTCTGGGTGGGCCTCAGTCATTGTGAACTTTGCCCTAGAACAAACATAAAGTCTTTCTTGAAAGGCCAAGTCTGTGCCCAGGATAAAGCTCTCCAAGGAAAGCAGCCTCAGCCATGGCCAGTTTTATACTCAAGGACCAAAACCAGGACAGAGAGGGCACAGAGAGTAAGAATGGCCAACACGAGCCCTTCACATCTCAGGGATGTCGAAGTAGTTGCTGGGAGTGATGACCAGAAAATGCTGTATCCATGCGCCTGAGAGGGAAAGAAAAGAATCACTGGTCCCTTCATTTGGGGAAAAGCCTACACTTTCAGTATTCTACGTTCTCTGTTCTGTAAGATAGTGGTAATTACAGGTTCCTCCAAGTCTACTCTCCCACAGTCTCTTCTCCTCCCCGGTCCATCAAGGGTAAACATGAAGACATAATATCTTCTTGTCTCATGTTTCATCAAGGGACACCCTTGTGGGAACAAGGGTTTAATGGGCAGAATCAGAAGACACAGGAGAGTTTGAAGGGTCAACAGTTACATCTGAAGAACGCACAAGGTGTCAAGGAATACATCTTAATTTTTACACAAGACCTTAGAAGACACTAAGTCCAGAGGAAAAAAAATTTATATGATTCTAACTCCTTATAATTCATCCAACTTAACAGTTTACCCAAGACTGAGTGAATGAGGCTTAGGCCAAGGAATCTTTCCTTGGAGCATAGCCCACTCTGAGGAAGAATATCTGGCCATCTCAGCAGAACAATTACGGCAAGCGTGGCATCTACCTTACACTCGGATCCTCTAGTGCTCTCCTCAACAGCTGGGATGGGCCTGGAAATAGCAGCAAAGGTAAGCATTTGGCTTTCCTCACACCTGGCCCTGTGCAGCCTCCACTGGTGCCTGACTCTCAGACCGTTGTGTATAGATACATGTTCACTTGAGACAGGGGATTCCTGAATATCCACTGGCAGATGCTTCTACCAGCTGGATGGGGCCAGGTTGCCATCATTCACCTACACACAGAATGTGGTCACAGTAGAGTCTCACAAACTGCCAGAAAATCCATCTACTCAGACAGACCAGAGCTAGGTAAACAATTTAATGTAAGGAGCAGAATCTGGCCTGATGGGCGCTGTACCTCTCAGACAATGCGAAATTGTTTAAAGGTGGAAAAACAAATTCTTGATAGGTCAGTTTGCCTTCGGTTTAGTCCAGTGGCAACGTGAAGTATATCTTGGCAAAGAAGGCAAAGCACATGTACAAGAGCAGTTTGAATTTTTGCTTTTCTTTTCCTATGTGTGTGTTTCTTTTTATAGTTGCTTTTGACTTCCATTTGGTACAGAGGGAAATTTAAAGTCAAGCCTTCAACAGAGGGTGGAGAGAATGAATAAAGACCATTCACTAGCAATGCTGGCTCAGTAGGACCTACATGAACTGACCGGAATAATCAAATGAGAAAGGAAAGGAACCATCTTGTACCAAATTCTTATTATGTGCCAGACCCATTACTTAGTCTCTGTCTTTTTGTCCTTAGTAACATATTGAGTAACCTGATCGAAATCACATACCAAGCAAAGGCTTATCTAGGATTCACCTGAATCCAAGGCTCATGATCTTTCCATACGCAAGCCTGATTTGCAGACATGTGGGAATGGTTATTTCCATAAGAACCATTAATTCATCAGACTATGCTGCAAATAAAATTTTAGGGGAAACCCAGTGTATAAAAGCCGAAGTGCTGCAGCTCAGGATAACTCAGGTGCAAGGATCTGAAGCTGAGAAAAGTGCTGCAGCCCAAGCTTCCCCATGCAGTTCTTTACATGGCTTTAAACTCAGGAGCTCAAAAGCAGGAGGCCCGTAGAGTAGATGTTAAATAATGAAACCTTGCATTGTGAGCTCTTTAGTTGTGTTTCTCAAACTCAGCTGAGGTACAAAAGGTTGGTAAATATACCAATTTTCAAACTTTATCTAAGTGACTGAAACAGGAACACACTGTGTGAGGAAACTGAATAGAAAGCTGAACCCCAAACGTAGGCTGGCTACCGCACAGCTAAGGACGGTTAAGAGCCTCTCCTACTGGATTTGACCTATGGAATAGTTTTAGCACACTTGACTGTTCTTGAAAACATTCTCCGTTGAAACAACAATGTGATTACAGCAAAATATTTGGCAAAAGAAGAGAAGAAAAAATGGTACTCATAAGCCTATGATTGTAGGGGCAGCCCATGGCGTCTCTGCAAGATGATGTTCATATATTTTCTTTGTTTTTATTGTCTACTTGGGTCAAAATATATGTTTATATCATTGCCAAAGGTGGATTTACCATTAGGTTAAGGAAACAGACTTCTTTACTTCATGAGACCTGTTAAGGCTCTGTGAGTGGCCCTAGTCATTTTGTATTTATAATTTGATATTCTTTTCCTTAGTGAGAATCCCTCCCAAACTGCATAAGCTTCAGATCCCACAAAACCGACTTTTCTCCCTAATTATTACACAACAAACAGTAGTAAGCTTTATGTTTCTTAATGTCCTAGTCGACTGCATGCATGTTCATGTTCTACCTATCACATTTTGACCGCTGCTTTTCCACCCTGCCCAGGACCTGGGGGTGTTACCTTGTGACTTTGCTGGAAGACACTGTGTTCCAGCCTAAGATCCACCTCAGACCTCCTCTTCCAATGTGCCCTTCACAGTCGTAATTAGCATGTTGGTGAATGTACTTTGTCTTTTCCTCCTATTTTTTAAATAGCTGTAATGATGGCATACACATAATGTTGTCCTGCTTTTTTCAATTACTCTCATATCACACAGATGTCTTCATGGTCATCATAGAATGACTTCAGAATAAGCCACTGAGTGAACAATCCTTGAATAAGCATATCATAACTTGGTAAATAATTCTCTTACTGTTGGAAATCTAAGATTGGAAGACGGGTTATGATTCAGATATAACTTAGGTAGTAATTGGACAGAGATGTCAGCCTTGGACATTAGGTCTTAGAGTAGTCCAGGACTGGACTTTAATGATAAATCAATTGTAGGATAAAGTCTAAAGCAACTCCATGCCCCTTTGGCTTGAATTCATGATAGACATTGGGAGATTTCATTGATGCCAGAATTTCTCATTAGACTCTGAGCTCCACGAAGACAGGGTCAGCGATGCCTCATCTGTCATTGAACACTCAGGGCCTGGCTTGGTGCTTGGCACAGATGAAGTTCAATAAATATACTATGAATGAATTAAGTAGGAAAATCCACAGTCTATTTAGAGTCTAAACCAAAGCCAATGCAAACAAAAACTCAAGATGTTGAGATTTCGAAAATATTAAATTCATTTTGAAGAGAGAATAATTACTTCGTAAAATGGGTTCATGACAAAATGTCCCTCTGAATGTTTATGTGATTCATAACTGAATGGCTAAAGTTGTCCTGCTGGGGAACATGGTGGGGACACTGCAATTTCTCTCTATACACTGTGAGTTTCTCCCATCAGGCAGATGCTGTCTTTAGAGAACATTTAATTAATAAATGTGCCAACTTACGAACTCCTCCTTTTACAACTTTGCTCTTTCAAGCAATACATGTCCTGCAGTACACTAATATCCTCACTAATTTTCTCAATGAGGTGTTCATTTCTTTAGCTAAATGACACTATTATGGACCAAATTGATTCAGAATGACTAGATACCCATTCATAAATGGAGCCAAAGTCTTTTCTTAATGGTTCCATGTTTCCCTCGAGTTTTATAAAGCAAAACATAAAAGGCATGTCTCTCCTGTCTTATCTATAGATTACGATTCTCCGGTTCTCAGCCTTTTTCCTCTCCCCAATTAGTTTTAATAATAAAGCAAAAAAAACCACAAAACCAATCCCAACAACAAGAAACACTTAAGGTCCAACAGTTAATCCTTTGGCTTATGTTTTTTTATCACTACGCATTTCTGTAAAGGGAGTTTCACTGTTTCCTAAGAACTCAGATTTTCTTTTTAGGTTATGAAGTAAAGTAGCAGAAAAGAGAGAAGCAGAGTGTCCGTTTGTAAATTGGATAAGTGTTTACCGAGCCTGTCTTGGGCCAGGAAACATGATGGAGGCTGCATGCAACCTGGAAAGACAGATGACGACCAGCCTTTGGCTTATGGTCCCGTAGGCTGAATGAAGCCTGGACTGGCATGTAGTACTCAGAATTCTAGTTTCTGTTCTATGACTGAGGATTCTTTAGACATTCTCTCTCTGATTCAGACCAATCCCTCACCCGCAAAATGTTAACTCCACATCCGATAGGTTTATCTTATCTCATAATTGTGATGGGTGTCAAAAAGTAAAGAATATATAATTGTTTGAAGAAAAGAAACCACCATGATATTCAGAAAATATTATGGTATAGAGTTAATTTATGTAATTTAATAAATTTAACACCTAATTTTATAAATCAGTGTATATGATAACAATGTACATTTATTCATTCAAAAGGTATATATCACAATAGTCTTTTTTTTTTTTTTTTGAGGAAGATTAGCCCTGAGCTAACTACTGCCAGTCCTCCTCTTTTTGCTGAGGAAGATTGGGCCTGAGCTAACATCTGTGCCCACCTTCCGCTACTTTATATGTGGGATGTCTACCACAGCATGGCATGCCAAGCGGTGCCACGTCTGCACCCAGGATCCGAACCGGCGAACCTTGGGCCGCCGAGAAGCGGAACATGTAAACTTAACCACTGTGTCACCAGGCCAGCCCTGATAATACTCTAATTCAAGAGTTAGCAAATGACAGCCCATGGGCCAAATCCAGGTGGCCACCTAAAGTTTTACTGAGACACATTGTAGGGGAACGCTCTGCCCTGCTGCCCTGGTGACTTTCCATGTCTCCACGTGCGGCAAGGCTTAACAGCTGACCTGAGCTTTGGCATGAGGCCCTTTGATCCTCCCTGATCATGGCACATGGGACGATTATGGGAAGCTGCTACAAGGCCATTTCCCTCCCACCTCCCTATGTTCCATGGAGGCTGTCAGGAGATAGCTTCTCATCGCCTCCCAGGTTCTGATGAGAGATAAGGCTTTCTGCCCCGACTCCCTCCCGCCTCCACTAGGATACAGCTGCAGGCTATAAAACTGCTAAGCTGCACAAGGGAACTGGCTCCTCAGCAACATGGTGCGTTAGTTGTCATGTTGCATTGTCATCCGGCCCCCTTTAGTTTTGGTGTCATCCTGTGAGACGAGGGGCATGGCTAGCTGACTGCTTTTCTGCTCTTTTGTTGTCTATGACAGTAATAAACTGTCTGAATCTAAAAGTGAATCATGCTCCTTTGCCTGACCAATCTGTTAGCCTTGCTGACACACCGCCACACCCACTCATTATGGTCTGCGGCTGCTTCCATGCTACAAGGACAGAGTTGAGTAGCTGTAAAAGAGACCATACAGACTGTGAAATCTAAAATATTTTCTATTTGGTTCTTTACAGAGAAAGTTTGCTGACCCACTGATCTAATTAATGTGTAATCCTTAAAGCAGCTTGAAGTCTATATCAAAAGCCCTCCCATCACGACTCCTCCTAGCTTTCTTTTCTTTAGACTTGAGGAGCTGCAATCAGCCAGACCAACTGGAAGCCTACAATATTCCCTTGGGTGGGGTGGGAGCCTGATTTGACTATTACATGACTATTACATGACTATTACAGCTGAGCAATCATTCTTTTCTCCATGAAACAGTGACATGAGGACTCTTAACAGTTCTCCGCCCGCGTTTGTTTTCCTCCAAGTGGCAGGTTACGATGTTACATTGGTATTAACATCAGGTGAGAATTAAGGCAGTGGCTATTCTTGGCTGCTCCATCCTATGCATCTATAGAAAACTTTTCCTATTTTTAAGACCTCATGCTGCTATCGAGATCCCTAACTGTATCCCGGGTGCATATGAGGTGGCCCACAGGATGGGGTCTGCTTGTCATACACTGTACCCATATCCCGGCCTGTCCAGACCCCCAGCATCCTCAAAATTCAGTAAATGTTAATTCACGTTATGAAACTAATACATATATTTGGTAAATATGTCCTAGGGCACAAAAGAATACACAAGAGAAGTAAAAGCTTCTATCACACTCCATTCTCCCAGAGGTGACCATCCATTCTGATGAGTTGGATATATTGTTAGCAAAATTTCCCATGTTATTTATTAAATGGCTGTGCAAAAAAATGCTAAAATTAAAACCAAATATTTTCACTCATTTTTTGAGGTCAAACTTGACTAGAACATATTTTTAAAATATTGTTCTTTCAAAATAAGTTTCCGAGGAAAACTATGTGATGTTAAAGGCACCAGGCTGTTCGTTCAATGTTACCATGCATGCCCAGCATGGATGGTGCAGGCACGCACTTTTTTCAGCCTCCCCTCAGGCTCCAGGACCACCTCGAGGATAAATGCAGAATGGAGACTTATTTTAGAATAACCAAGGAGCTATAGAACCTCCTCTGGTCTGCTGGATCCCAGCCTGGCGGCTCTTATAATAAAGAAGAAACGAATAGGAAGAGGCCGTGGCTAGTTGTCGGTAGGCACAGCTGGGTTCTCCCAGTTCTGGACTAATAGCTCAGGCTCTCAGGAACATGTGCAGAGTGCCATCAAGGAGCTCGCCCCTGCTGAAATCTGACCCCTGAGCTGACTCCTCATTGTCCCAGGGGCAGCCCAGTAAACCTAAAGCCTGGGCCCTGGGGGCAAAGTCTCAGCTCTGAACCTGAGTCATGTTGCATGAACTATGTGATCTTGGGCAGGATGCCAAAAATCTGAGCCACCAATTCCTCATCTGAGAAATGGAGATGCTATGCGACTTTACTCTCAGGGTGTAACGATTAAGGAAAGTGATGATAAGATCTAGCACAGATACGTAAAAGAAACGTGAAATTGTATCAATTGTTATCATTTATAAACATTTTAATAGATATGAAACTATGCAGCACCTTTGAAAAACAGATATTGAAAAAACAAAAAATGTGACTATGATTTGGAAGGAGACAAGTAATTTAGTTAAGCTCAGTTTCTCTTCTCAAATACTTAAAAATTCATTTATAAAATTGATTTTCTAATCACACATAAAATTACTCTATTCTACTATGAAAAGTATATTTAACAAAGAAATTAGAATCCAATTGTTACTCAATTGTTATCCTGTTCCTATTAAGTGTACTTCTTTAGGCATATTTCTGGAAAATTAGAATTGCTTTTGTCAAGAAAAAAACCCACACCATCTTTCCTCATAATTATCCAAAAAAACCCCAAAATCTGGTCATGTAGATATTAGTTTTTTTAAAAATGGATTCTTTTCTCTAGTTAATGTTAACTAGGGACGTTTTCCTGTCTTTCTACAGGAGGAGGATGGCAGAGAAAGAAATTGGAAAAAATCAAGAGAAATTTTTGGGTTGAGATCTTTAGATTTTCTTTTCTCAAATGGAATATTTAAGGGTCAAACACAAGCTAGTCCATCCTGTGCATGGGCACACAGGAGAACACAGTTCATCAGTTTTCACTAGACTCATGACCTCTCGCTGCTTTTCTCTGAGAGAGCGGACAAGTAAACAGCAGCGAGATTCAGCTCTTGATATAACTGTAACATCTTCTCCTCCCAGGAACTGATCAAGACAGACAAGTGGCCTTATTCTCTTGAAAGAAAAAGACAGAACTGTGGACTCCGACCCTGCTGCTCTGCCTGGGGGTGGCAGCTCCAGTGGACTCATGATTCGGCTTGAAATGCAGTTGCATAAGGGATGAGTGTGGGTACGCTGATGCCTGGCTTCCCCAATCTGATGCACAACTTACTTTGCTAAGGTGCACCTGCAAGCTGCTGAGCTAGACACGAGACAATGCACCATGAAAAGGATGAATTGTCTTATGCTTTGCAGGCCACAAACCCCCATTTCCAGAAATACTTATACATATAATACACACACACATAGACACACAGCATGAGCTTGTGTCTTCCTGTGTTTTATCGTATGTCACACTCCTCAAAAAGTCACTGTTAGGGGGCTGGCACTGTGGCCGAGTGGTTAAGTTCGCGCCCCCCGCTGCAGGAGGCCCAGTGTTTCATTGGTTCAAATCCTGGGCGCGGACATGGCACTGTTCATCAAACCACGCTGAGGCGGTGTCCCACATGCCACAACTAGAAGGACCCACAACTAAGAATATATAACTACATGCCGGGGGGCTTTGGGGAGAAAAAGGAAAAAAAATAAAATCTTAAAAAAAAAAAAGTCACTGTCAGAACTCAGAGCTCACTGGGCTAGAGTTGGAAGACCAGCGCCCTTCCAGCTGCATTCTGACTTATGACATGCCCGTTGGCAAGACCCCCAACCCTCTCTGTCACCCACTGAACCATCTGCAGCTGGGGAGAATAATTCCTGTCCTAGGCTAGTCCTGCAGGAAACACAAGTCAGAACAAATTTCAAGCAGCTATTGGTTAACTTTGGGAAAAAGGTGTTATATAAAAGATAGTTGTTAATAGACACCACTACGTGCTATTAATGCTCTCAATAACATTGTGGCTAGGTGGGAGGTCCCTAATGTTATTCCTTAATACTCTGATACCAAAGAAGGCATCATATTATAGATTATCTAGAACCATAGATTCTAAAGATATAGATTCATCTATATATAGATTCATCTAGATTCATCTATATATAGATTCATCTAGAACCATCTAGAAGGGAAATGTAATGATTTTTATTATACATAAAAAGCTTTTTTCTACATAAGAATACCCACTTTGCAGAGTGCTTTAAATTTCACACTATATCGTTATCCCATTTGATTCTTCAGCAATTCGCATGTGTTAGGTGAGAAAGTGGAGTCTAAAAAAGTTTAGTGACCAGGTCGAGAAATAGCACATGCAGGTCTATGATGCGACTGCCAGCCTCTAGGCCCCAAAGCCAGTGCCACTGGGCTCTTTGTTTGAGAATGAGTGACTTGCGTATGGGGTTTGTGAGTGATATATCCAAACATCCCATTTCTACACCAAATCTGCAATTATGCACTTGTGAAATGGAATTAATAACAGTCTGATCCCTAATAATGTTTGAGATTGTGACTTCCCCAAGGGCAATCTTTTGCCAGGGGTCAAGCATTCATGCAGTATTCCAACAGCGAAGTGCTGGTCAAGCGTATGGTGTATATAGGACTTTTGAGTTTCCCAAGCAGCTGGGCCCATATTTTCCCAAATTAAGCTTCAAACCCCACTGTGGTCAACAGTGGACACCTGTCGCAGATGAGAAGCTTGGCCAGGGGAGTGAGGGATGGTGTGGTGGCACCTGGGTTTCCCTGTGTCTGTGGGACTTGCCTTCTCTTTCCCTTCTCCCAGCTGACCTGTGTGATCCTGGAGCCTCAGGACAGAGGCAGCATCCTGAGGGAGCTGGTGCTTTCTGGGAGGACTGCCCAGAAAGGGGATGCCACAGCGCTCCTTCTCGGGGGATTAGCTTTGGACTGAGTGGACGCACGCTTGATATTATTTTCTGTATGATATATATAAATATATCAGATCATATATATATCAAGTATAGAGATATATTCAAATAAAAATAAACTTGTGTCAGATGAATGCAGGAACATCAAATACCAGCATTATCACTGAGTGTTATAATGCACTGAATAATTTATTTTAACCCTGACGGCTGCTTACAAATGTTATCAAGTGGCTCCTCCTCCTTGGATACTGATGAGGTATTCTCATCACAGTAAATCAGTTTGCATCAAAACTCTCTGCATCGTAGGATGCAGGACTCACCAGGATGTTAAGGGCCTGATGCCATTCCACCAGAGGGGATGTAATGCCCTCCAGGCTCCTGTGTCCTCTCTGGGTGGTGCGTCTATAAGGGGCACCAGTGCACGGAGTGTACCCTGGGGCTGCCCTACCTGCGTGTGCGGTGGAACTGGCACCTCTTCAGTGGGACCTTGGCCACGTGCTCCCGCAGGCCCACAAAGAGTACGCTCTGGCTGTGGACAATCTGCAGGCTCCTGATGGGCTCCCTCCGCCTCTCCGGGAAGAGCTCGATCTCTTCCAGCAGACAGCTGCTGGAGGTCTGGGTCAGGGGTGCCCGTACTTTCTTAATGGTGCCATAATCTGCAAAGGTAATAGAGAAGGAAGGACACAAGGTCAGCTGGTCTCTGCAGCCACTCACCAGTTAAGCAGCCAAGGTTCTCCAGCCTAGACTCATCTGAGGAGCTTTTAAAAATGCTGATGCCTGGGTCTCACCTCAGACCTATTCCATCAGCCATGCTGGTTGTGGGGCTAGCAGCCAGTACTTTTTTCAGCTCTCAGCAAAGCTGACAAGCAGCCAGGAATGAGAACCACTCAGCTATCATCTGCCTCGTCCAGTTGCAAGGCTGGAGTCCCAGAGCACAGGAAAGCTTACTGCGGCTCAAAGTAGCCAGCTTGGCACCATCCCATGGAGAAGATCAGGAGAGCGGAATCCTCAGGAGAACATCTTGGATTCCTAGTGTCAGGCGGAGGAGCTGCCTTGCCGCCCCAGGAGGGCAGACCCCATCATGCGATGGAGAACTGCAGATACACAGGACAGCAAAGGATGCATGCTCTTCCTTCCTGCACAGGAAGTACATCCTTCTCTGTGTCTTCTCCTCCTCTGTCTAGATCATCTGCTTCCTGTTTCTCTCTAATGCTTATCCTTTGGGATGCTCTTCTGGGTCTCGACTCCCCTAATCCTTGTTCCCTGTACTGGCCTGGTCCATTGCTGGTCTGGTTCCCGCCCTGCTCCAGGTTTCTGCTCCCTCACTGCTTGTTTCTGCTCACTTATTTATAAGCTTGGCTATAAGCACTGCCCAAGGATGAGTATCCCCTGAACCACTCAGACTCCCCAGAGAGGGTGTGAGGGACATGGAGAAGGGTCCTTTTAGCCAGTGAGGACCATGGCACGGTAACACTGTGTGACAGGCACACAGACTTGAAACACGTGCTGTTTCCCCTTATAAGCTGTGGTGAGGCCCCTGCTCCAGCCTGCAAATCCAGGGCATGAAACCCAGCCTTCCAGAAGCACCTCTGAGAGCCATCACCAAGATCTTCAAACCACCCTGAAGGCACTCATGGAATAAAACCCATCAGGATCCTCACTTTCAAAACATTACAATTCTTATTCTGTAAACACAGAAAATGAGGCTAAGAAGTTATTTTAAAACCAGAAGAAAATCAGGAACTTTTGGCTTAAAGGCCTCCATTAATCTCAGAATCCATTAATCTCAGAAGACATTAGACAGAAAATATTTGTCAGTTTTCCATTCCTATGGATGGCCTCAGAGACTGAGGCTGTTTACATTTAAAGAGAAAATACAGATGCAGACATAGCTTATCCTGAATTTATTAAAAAATGCATTATCTGAAAGATCTCCAGTGAACATTTATTGATTATGAACTGACTGCATAATAATGTATGCAGTATTAGTAAAACATTGCTTAATTTCATTTTAAGCTAACTGGTTGAATATGTTACTTTTGAGAAAGTTCAAGCATAAATGGAATTACTATGTATGCTGGGGAGATTAAAAACTAAAAACCCAATACCTGTCTTTGAAGGAAGAGTGAGTATGAGTGCATGAGAGGGAGAAGGGGAGAGAGGGAGAGAGAAAGGGGCAGCTGGGGGAAAGGCAGCAGACATTTTACAAATACACATCTCCCAGATCTAAGTATGTAAGAAAATCTTCATGTCTTTATTGTATAAGTCAATGCAATTTTGACCTGGAGACGACAGGTCCCAGTTGTTGGGAAATTCAACCTCAGTGATTTTGGGGTCTTCCTGCCTAGCGTGGTGCAAAGCATCAATAAACATACACAGGACCAAGGCAGTAACAGGGACAAGATGGGAGCTTCAGGGAAGATGACTTCAGCACAGATGTCTTGGCCACAGTGCCCCCCTGAGGAGGCCCCTGCCAGCAGATGGAGGTGCCAGCCTCCTGTACAGCAGGGACAGGCACAGAACCTCTGGCCACCCTTTGGGACATCATGATGACAGGAGACGATGTCTCAGCCAGAGGTCAGGAGCCGGGCCAGGGCAGCAAGCCTTATCTGAGAGCTGAAGTGAGAGACCGGTGGGGCAAAACAGAACATTTCATAGCAATGCAGGGGTGGGGGTGGGACAGAGCAGAGCACATGGGACCCAGCTGGAGCATCGTCACTGTGTGACTGTTATCACACTATTTTCATGGGAAACATGGGTGACAGCACTAAATCTTATTCAACAGTTGAACCCAGACTCTTTGTTGTTTATTATTTACTTTGTTGGTGGATTAATACTCTGAGAAACCTGCCCAAATTAATGATAATTCAAATGTCGATATGCTCACATGTGTTACAAATTCTTAAGCAATTGCAAGGAAAAATTTTAAAAGATGTTTAATAATTTGATTTGTTTAAACAAAACGTTTACAATAAAAACAAGGCCCTTCAACCTCTAACTGCTAGAGGTAATGTAAGCTCTGTGTAAGGCAAACTCTAATGCACATAATTCAGTTATTAGTAGCTGAAAATTAACCATATGTTTGACTTTGGGAGAAAATAGCTGATATTTTTCTAATTTTCCCTGTTCGGGTTACTAGCTAACATGGATTTACTAGCGTTAAGATTCTATTTTGCATTTTGATAGAGATAGTCAAGGATAACAATCTCTCATTTGGTCTGAAAATATGCCTTATAAGAAGATAGGTACTGTTATGGGCTGAGTTGTGTCCCCTCAAAATTCCCCACATTGAAGTCCTGATTCCCAGTACCTTAGAATGTGACTATATTTGGAGACAGGGCCTTTAAAGAGGTGATTAAAACAAAAGGCGGTCCCTAATTCAACAGGACTGATGTGCTTGTAAGAAGAAATCAGGACACAGACATGTGCGCTCGCATGGGAGGACACATCGAGAAGATGGCCACCTACATCCAAGGAGAGAGATCTCAGAAGAAACCAGATTTGTCAATCCTTTGATCTTGGACTTTGAGCCTCTAGCACTTTGAGAAATAGATTTGTGCTGGTTAACGCACTCAGTTTGTGGTACTTTGTTATCTTTGTTATGGCAGTCCTTGCAAACTTGCACAGGGACTCTCCATCAAGAGTAGGAAATACAAAAAACAGATTTTGTTCCAGATAATTTGTTCACACCAGTTTCAAAACTAGACTGTAAATTATTTTCCCACATTTCCCTATGATATTATGACTCAAATTCTCATGCAAAGGCATTATAAATTATGTTATACTGCAATTTTTTTTTACATTGTATGATGACAACATAAGATTCATATTATCAACAGCCTAGTATTTCCAAATATTGTCATTTATTTCACTTAATCCCCTATACAGATGGCCATGGGCTAGAAAAACAGCAGGAGATGATACAGGACATGTAACATTGTGACAAAACTGACACATTTTGATAAACATTATACAGTAATTCATATAGACGGTGCTGCTGCTCACATCTTGATGCTAATGACTCTGGTGATCTTTGGGGGAAAATTAGAGGGAACTAAACAAGCGCTCAGAATGAACTTTCAAGTATCTGAGGAAAAGGTCTTTGATTATAATGAATTTCTTTTTGGAGGATTTTTAGAATTTTAGTCTCACCCAAATTTCAAGAGTTTATGAAAATAAATCTTTAGGAAAGAAGGAAGGCAGAAAGGAAGGAGGGAAGGAGAAAAGGAAGGAAAAGAAACATGATCAGTTCAATATAACATTTATTATTGCTCTGAACAAAAATAAAGTTTTGATTTTTCATACTTGTATATGATTGGATAACCTTCTGCAAATTCATTAAAGCTTGAACAATGAAGCAATTAAACAACACTTAAAGTGAAAGCCACTATACCCTGCATAGCAATTTCAATTCTGATGAACCTGAGAACACTGAGCAATGCAAACGACCCAGAGAAATTAATTCTTCTTAAAAACAGAGCTTGAAGCACTTATAAAACACTGAATAAATACATATTTCCTCTAAGGTGCAATAAAAAACTTAAGAGGGTGGAGTTGTAACAAACTTGACATATATAAAATTTTTTGTTTTGTAAGAAAGGAAAAAAGCCATAACAGGCAACAGAGGGCTAGTTTAGGAAAATGTGCTATAAAGATGCAGGGATTATTGCAAAGCATTGATGGTTACATCTATTGTCTTCACTCCATTCTCGTCCTGTTACTTCTCGAAGTTTTGCTGTCCTTTAAGGGAATGTTTATTATTCAGCTTGCCATGTGCTGAATCCAGTACAGAAATTAAACCTGTGAAAGGGACAAGTGGCAATTCTGAGGACGGTTACCTGTGACAGGGCTGGAGATGGACTGCAGACACCGAGGCCACCAACCCAGGAAGCTAAATTACTTTATTTCCAATTGTGCATTTGACTTCGATTCCCTAGTGCTGTATCCAGAGGCATTTTTAGTGTTTGTCTCATTGACCCAGAGTTACTGCAGAGTAAAAGAAAACCTTTGTGTTTGCATCCATTACTGTTCCAAGCATTATCAGAGAGGTAATGATGAAATGCCCTCTTCCACTTACTGGGCAGCATGTTGCCACAGCAACAGATCATTATATAAAGTTCATCAATTCAGCTCGTCATTACTCCGAAGTAGCAGACAGCTACTATGTTACGAAAGTTCTTTCTTTTAACTTGTAATTGAACACATGAATTAAATTGGTCTTGGCAGTGGGAGCTCAGCATTGCATTTCTTTGGAAAAGGGAACTAAAAGAAGAAAACAGGTTTTTTGGCTAGTGTCTGCCTGAAAAGCAGATTTAATTAACTCAGTTTATCAGATTCAACTAGCAGCTTACTTTTTTCCCCAAAAAGGGTATGTTAGCCAGTTTAAACATTCCTCGTCATAAATTACATGCAGCGTTCTTTTATCCCCAAGTATTATTTTAAACCATATTCCTACATCCTAGCCCTCGGCATGTAAGTTCCAAGGAGTCAGGCGCTGGGGGACATACCATGTCTTGTTCACCGCAATCTTGCTGATGTCTAGGACAGTGCCTGGCACACAGTAGGTACTCAAGCAGAGCACATGGTTCAGTGTGTGGGCCTGGACCCCAATGGCCCAGGTTAGACTCCCGGCTACAGTTCACTCCCATCTTTGTGTCTCCTTCACCCCGGGGCCCAGTTCACAGGTCGGGGGCCACACAGGGAGCTTATCTATGCAGAGGGCTTGGACGGTGCCTGGCACACAGGGCGTGTTACATAAGAATCTGCTATTATTAGTTTCTTGCTACTTTTAGCCTACAGATTATAAGCCCTACTCAAATTTCATCTAAAATGAGCAAGCTCCCTGCCCATGTCAGTACCGGCCACACATAAAGCAGGAGGGCAGATGACAGCTCTGTTACGACAGCCTCTACTGCCTGGCTGGACCAAACCTCAGAAGCGCCTTTCCGTCTTCTAAATCATAAGCTGGTGCTTATAGGAAATTTACCACTGGAGTTTCCTGTGAATAAAAACCATATTACATTTAAAACGAGAGTGCAATTAATAGAGTCCTCTGGGTATCTTTTCCAAAGCTCTCATCTAACCCCACAGCTTAAATCTAACTCTCGTCATTCTGCTAAGGGGGCAATTCAAGTTTCTGGAAGGAAATTACTTGCCTTAGATTTACCGTATCTAAATTACAAAACAGCCACCCAATTGGCAAAGTTGGCAGCCCTTCTCTGACAGTCACCAGGCAGGAACAGAGAATCTAAGTTACCCTCTCACCTGCAGTGGTAACATTTATATTGTGTCTGGTCCCACTAGTGTGAGTTGGGATGGTTGAGAAAAATCTATGCAAAGCACTTTTGTAACATTAATTTAAAAGAAAAAAGAGAGTTCTCTACTCAAAGGAATAAAATTATTTTGTCATTTTTCTGAACTGCTTCATTATACTAATTATGAACTAGTGGCTGACGTTCCAAGCTATTTGGTAGCTAGCGTTTTCACGTGCTTCCTTTAGGCATGATCTTATCCATCCCTATGGCCTCAAAGCTGATCTGAGGTCTCTATTACTGACTCAAACCTTTGCCTCTAGCTTCAAAGAAGGATTCCTAAGAACTATCAGACCTACCACAGGAAACTAGAACTCAGTATATCCAAAACTGAGCCGTGCCTCCCCTTTGGCTCAAATCTGTCCACGCACTTGAAATCCTGACTTCATTTATTAGCATAAAATTTCAATCTGAGGCATCCTACCCTTCGGCTTCCTATCCTGTCTCTCTACCTACAGCTCCAGGTAATTTAAATTTCTCACCGTTCAGAACATTCCGTGCCTTTCTATATCTGCAGGTTTTCCATATTCTGTGCCTTCTCTTAAGAAGAGCCATCCACACTTTCTCCACCAGGCAACCATCTCCCTACCTTCCAAGAGCCAGTTCCTAGGCCTCCCCTCTGTGGGGTGCTTCTGAGCCCCCCAGGTAAGGTCAGTGTCCCCACATTTCTGTGCCTCTGGGATCCAGAGGAAGAAATGCTTCACCAACATTTGTGGAGAGGATGGGGAAGGGAAAGCCTACACTTATCAACTGGACTTGACGGATGAGCAAGCATCCACCAGGCAGAGAAGGAAATGAGGACATATGAGGGAAGGAGGGTGGCCTGACCAAAGCCCGGAAGATTAGGAGCCGTGGCTCATGGACACAGAGGATTAAATGTTCCTTAGATGGGTGGTGCATTGGGATGGAGCCAGGGAACGATGGTTGGGAAACGGTCCAGTTTACATGTTTGTGCAATGCCACAAATTGGATCAAATGTAATAAAGTGCTAAGCTCTACAAAACACTTCAGCAAGCAATTTGGAATAACGTAGCAGAGCTGAAGAGTCCAGTACTCTGTGAATCAGCAGCTTGAGCTTCCCAACACACGGGCCACGAATAGGTTACAAATACCCCATGACACAGATCTCCTCCACTCATGGGGCAGAGTGTGCAGCTTTGCCCTACTAGGCTGGTCCCCCATGACTGCAAGCAACCTTGATGTCTCCAGTGTGCCATACATAGAATGTCATTTTCTATGGTTGCCGTGATTGGGAAGCCCTGCCCTGGACAAAGTCCTACCCAGACAGGGACACATGTAGCAGCACCCCTTATAACAGCAAGAAACTGGAAACCACTCAAATGCCGATCAACAAGACTACCTCAAATTCAGGCACATGGTGTAAAACTGTACAGCAGCAAAGATGAAGGGACTTTAGTTGTGTGCAAGGACGACTCACTCATAAAAGAAAAAAGTTTAACAAAATCTTAAAAAGCAACGCTTAGGAGAATAAATACAAATGCATTTATCTGAAATTCAAAATTATATAAAATTAAGCTACGCTATTTAGGGTATAACATACGATGAAATTATAAAGAAAGCAAGGAAATAACAAAAACAAAATCCAGGGTAGTGGATCCTTTGGGGAAGAGGGCATGGGTTTGGCGGGGGTGCAGACGGTGCTTCACAACTCCCTGTGGGACTGCTGTTTGATTTGGCTGGTGTGGGCATGTTATTGCTCCTTATCCTAACATGTATATCTACAATAGTTTTATGTTTGTAGTCTATAATTACTCAAAAACACTTCTTTAAAATGGAAAACTACTATATAGAATGCAATTCCTGACCTTTGCAAACTTACCCTTTTAGGTGGATGGGCACACCTATCTCTTATACTACATGCTATCCCCCCACACACTCACACAAACACATGATAGGAAGCTAATTTTAGACACAAACATATTAAAGGAGTACATGCTTCTATTCCCTAAGGGTCCTCTTGGGAAGTACCCAGTTCTTCTTTGGAGGGTGTCCTGAACAGGCCTCGAGGTGCTACCCCTTCATCCACTCTGTGGACCTGGATATCAGCGGGGGGTGTGGGTCAAAGAAGAAGGGCTCCACATGAAATAAGCATTGGAATTCTGTTGGGATCCTACTAAGAAAGAATGAAAGTTAAAGGAGTAGGAGAGAGAAGCCAGGGAGATGGCAGAAAGCTGCTTGCTCCTCAAGAAACCTTCCCAGTGATCATCGAACCTTCCACAATGTCTTCTGAATTTGTACACTTGCTCTGCCTTGTTCTTTTTACAGACAGCCTTGTGAAGGAGCTGAGTTTGTGTCTAACAGCATGAGAAAAACATTCTATATGAGAGTTGACAGGAGTTCATAAGCATAAGCCCAGGAACTAATTATCAGAAATTGTGGGGAGGGCTGTGGACTTCAAGAGGCATGAAATTGGGAGGCTGAAATAAGGAACCAAATACCCAAGGGGAAGGAAAGCCCCAGCTAACACCCAATGGGCAGCCATGATATACGTTACTAAATGTTCCTCTGCAGGGAAATAGGCTTACAGAGTGGCTCCCCGAAACTTTCTTGGATGCAGATTTGTTTGTGATCTATGTGGCGTCCTAACTGAGTTCTTAAGTAGAAGACATATTATGAGTCTTAGCAAAATTCAGTTTTTCTCTAACTAGGATTTGTGTGTTTGAGAGGCAGCCCAGTCTGAACACCAGTTACACATCCTCCAACCATGAAGGTCATAGTGAGGGTCCCCAGCAGAGAGCAAGAGACAGAGGAGTGGGGGAGGCAGCAGGTCAGTGCCTGCAGATGGGGCAAGAGACAGAGCAGTGGGGGAGGCAGCAGGTCAGTGCCTGCAGATGGGGCAAGAGACAGAGGAGTGGGGGAGGCAGCAGGTCAGTGCCTGCAGATGGGGCAAGAGGGAGTGGGAACATGTCAAAACTCAGACACTGGAGAAAAGACTGGATTGCAGATCATGAGAGAAGATGTCAGAGACCTGTTCACTAAAACTGGGTGAGAGGTTGGAGCCCAGCCATGGTAAGGTGAGCTGGCACTGAGCCTGGCCCCTCCTGCTCCTGGCACACCCTGTGCTCAAGGCGAGGAAGGCCCAGAATCCCAGGAACCTGGAGGTGCAGGTTAAGGGACCCCAGTTTGGAAAGTTAGAGATTTGTGAAGACAAGCTGCCAGGTGAGTCATCACAGGTCAGCAACTCAGTAAAGACCAAGACAACTGGCTCCTATCCCGTCCGTGCAGAAAGGAATTAATGCTGCCACAAATATTTTAAAAAATGCCAACATTGTGTAATCAATTTCTAATTGAAAGAAAAAGTCTAGACTTTTACTCAAAGAGCAGCTGCTCATTGTGAAGACTGCCTTTAAAGACCCAGTTTTGCAAGGACAAGTCAAGGCCTCTGTGGTTGACATTACTTTTCACTTTGAAGCAGCGCCCTTTTGCTAAGGACAAGGTCAAATTTTAAAAATTAATTAAGTGATCATATCAATGAAGACCTAAATGAAGCAGCTACCCTGACAATTAATCTTAGAGATCACTGTAAATACTAAGGGTAGGAATTTTTCTTTTTTATTTCAAAATCCCATAATGTACTTGAGTACTGACAATTAATTATCGGATTTTTTTTTTTTTTTTACCATTGGCACAGATACATGAAAATTGAGACCTAAAAAACCTCACATCTGTTCTGGAGGTGTGAAAACCACTCTCTACTTGTCTTAACTCAGGGTCACTCTAAGAGACTTTTACTAATTGTAGACAACTCTCAAAATTTTAGCCTCACATGGGGCAAAGGGCATGGTAATAAAGCTTAACACATTTTCTAGTTAAAGAAAGAAATCCTCTTTCTTGACCAAATTTTCCTTTCCTTTCTCTCACATTTAATTCTCTAAATAAAAAAATTACATATTTAATAAGTTTCATTATACTCAGGGCACAAGAGTTAGACTAAAAATAAATGAAGAGAACTGCCCTTCTGAGCATTGTTTTAATCTCCAAATGCTGTAAAAATTTCAAACAGAGTCAAGCTTTTGTAGCCTTCAGAAATCCACAAAGTGATGATAATTATTCACTTGGTCAGAAAGTTAATTAATTTGCATTGAATGCTCTTAAATGGAGAAACAAAATTAAAAGCTCAGAGTTTTTTCTTTCTTTTTTCTTTCATATTTGGGGTTAGTTAAAATAATGACAATGGGGCTAAATGATTGGAAGGACGGCTGGATGGACAGATGCAGACGTCTCCCTGCTTTCTATCCACCCATTCATTCAGAATTTATTTAGTACTTACCAAGGTCAGCCAATGCAAAACAGGGGAAGGAACTTTTTTCTCCATATTGATTTTTCTTTGGTCTACAAGAGTAATGCCTGCTGCCTACATAATTATAATTTCAAGAATTCTTGACTTTAGGAGTTGATTAGGTTCAGGCTGCCTTGATTCTTAATACAGGGTCTCATTAGCAAGAGTCACATCCTCAGCGTCTCTGGGGAAATGTTCATTTATTCAACGGGTAAGTCAGACAGGTAGGAACAACATTTGCCCCAGAGGACATTAGCTTGAAACATCATCCCATTCTTAACACTATGAGAACTGTGTGGTTCCTTCATAAGAACTTCTGCAGCATCTTTTTGTAAAGACGATTCTGTTTAAAGACTATAAAATACCCTATTTAAGAAACATGAGTTTGGCCATCTCCATGTTTCAAAAAGGAAACATTATAATGAAAACATGATAAAGCAACAAACAATTGGACAGCCTTTGAACCTTGCTGTGGGATTATGCTATTTTATGAAAGAACCAAATTAAAAGAAATTCTGATGCTGACATCTCTGTGGATGACAAACGCAGTTTCCCCACATCCAGAACAGGTTTGTTTGCAGACGCGGGCACAGTCAATAATTGCACCACCATCGAGCTGTTTCCCCAAATCTCAGTTTGCTCCAGGCATCCTGGTGGAAGGAAATGCGCTGTGTTAATTCATCATGACGATCTGAGGACAGTCTGCTTCCTCTAATGGGTTCCAGGTGGGAATTACAATATTAATACGCCCACCTTGCTCCCTACACCTTAGCTCGCTCTTACTCTCAGCTCTGTCAAATCTCTTCGTTTTACACTAAGGGATTTCTCTACCTACATCTCTTCTGCGAAGGCTTATTTGCAAAGAAATGATGAGGTGTTTTTTCTTCCAGTCACTCTGCTGTGTAATGACTTCTGGAGGAAAGCCCATACATAATGTCATTGTTAATGATATGTCATCATGCAGTGGAGATGGCGCTTTTTCCTTCCTAGTCCTTCTGACTGCACTGCTGTCTGCTTTAGAATTTAATTACCTAGAGGCCAAGGCCTAAATCTGCTTAGTAATGGTTGGTCATCACTGCCAGGCAGGGGACATATATACAAGCTAGCAAGGACGGTGGAATGTGCATAGATAAAGATGTTCAAAACCAAGGCATAAACAATCCTACAAGTAATTTGGCTGCTCTGATCAGATGTGGTTCCGCTTCGGGCCAGGCAGCCGGACACCTCTGGAAAGCCCCTGTTACCATGTCCTCCATGTTACAGGTAATCATTATAGAAAGATTTCCTCTGAAGACACAATTCCTTTTGAGGGCGAGAGACGACAGCACTCTGGCCCTCTGAGAGGAGCCCGAGATTTCCTGGGGCAAAGATCCAATTCGCTAACACATCATAACAGAATCAAATTATTCCAGATTTTATGGTACTCAGAAGAATTTTGTTTTCTGATTTAACAGCCCAGAGAATGACTGTGGTGGGCCGGTTGACAACAATTTCACACATTACGCTAATGCCCACCAGCGACGTGGAGGTGTGGTGGTGTTCTCAAATTCTGTTTCTTGCATTCCCGAAGGGATCACAAAACCTCAAGCCAATCCTTTGTGTCCACATCAACTCTGAGCAGTGGGGAGTCTTATTTATTTATTTTTTGAGCAAGATTAGGCCTGAGCTAACATCTGCTGCCAATCCTCCTCTTTTTGCTGAGGAAGACTGGCCCTGAGCTAACATCCGTGCCCCCATCTTCCTCTACTTTCTACGTGGGATGCCTGCCACAGCATGGCTTGACAAGCAGTGCCATGTCCGCACCCGGGATCTGAACCGGTGAACCCTGGGCCGCCAAAGCAGAACCTGCAAACTCAACTGCTGCGCCACTAGGTCAGCCCCATCTGAGCAGTGGAGAGTCATTTTTTGTGGGAATCCTCAGTGTTCCCCAGTGGTCCTGGAATAACTGGGGGTCAGAGAGGCAGCACCCCCTGGAGGAGAGATGCAGTTGCCTCACTGCCTACAGGGGGTCATCAGGAGGATTCTGCCAGGGCTGTGTTTATCCCCTCCATCAGGAAAAGAAGGTCACAGTACAAAGAAGAGAGAGAGCAGAGATGGCGGAGGGGTGCAAGCCGAGATGAAATATACGGCATTTTCCCTTGCCCTCCTCTTCTATATTACAGAACTTTTTTTCAGTGCAACCATGTGCTCATGGAGCACTGGCGCCAACAGAAAATGACTTCATTCTGCCACGAGCAGTGCAGCCAGGTCTGGATACTCCGACATAGAACAAATAATCAATCCAATCGGCCAGCTGAAACCAGAGGAAGAGTTGTTTTTCTCTTTAAATTTGAACAACCCTAATAACTGTAGGACAAGCTGTTTGCCCCAAGGAGAAACATCTCATATTTAACTTTAAATTTTCAAAATTGAAGCTTATAGAGTGAGGTTTTTCCCTTTCATTTGTTTGTTTTTTTTGGGCAGGGTTAGGGTTAGAGTTAGGGTTAGCATTAGGCTGGGTAGCATGTGTGGGGTGGGGAGCATCAAGAGACCTTCTGTGGTAGGCAGATTTCTAAGATGGTCCCTTTAATTATACAGCCCTCTCCCTTTGAGTGACCAGACCTGTAAACACGATAGTATGTCACTCCTGGGATTAGGTGACATGATACGGCAACAATGGAAGGATTCTGCAGAGGTCATTAATTTCCAAAATCAGTTGATTTTGAGTTAATCAAAGTAGGATTATCCTTCCTGGGCCTGACTTAATCAGGTGCAAACCTTTAAAAGAGGGACTGGGCCCTCCCTGAGGAGAGAGGCTCTTTGCAGCCTGGAGGGAGTAAGCGGTCAGGTTGGAGAAGACTGCGTGGGAAGAAACATAAGGAGACCTGCAGGACACGAGAGTGGCCTGTGCCAACAGCTAGCAGCAGCCCTCAATCACACTGTCGTAAAGGAAATCAACTCTGCCAACAGCCTGATTGAGCTTGGAAGTGGATTCTTCACCAGTCAAACCTTCAGATGAGACTGCAGCTTTAGCCAAAGTCTTGATTGCAGCCTGGTGAGACCCTGAGCAGAGGACCCAGGTAAGCAGTGCCTAGGCTCCTGACCCATGGAAACGATGAGATAACAATATAAGTTGTTCAAACTGCTAAGATTATGATGATAAGTTACAGAACACAAAACATAAATCTCTGAATATCCTATTTAATACTTTGTTAATACATATATTTGGATAAAATCTTTTTTAAGAGATTTTGTATGAAGCATTTTTGTATGAAGAGAAGTAGTTAACAAATGTTGGTAACAATTGTAAAATGTATTTAATATAGCCAATTAAATGGATGAGAATGGAGTAGCATTAAATTGGAGTTTTATTACCTATGGAGACCTATGTTCTTAAGATCAACTAGAAAAATCTTTTTATAATAACGCTTGCAGGCTCACCATCAAATTAGCAGACAAGTGGGTCTTCTCATAAGTGAGTTATCCAGGAGAAAAGTATCTGCTAAAACTGCTTCAGCATGTTCCTAAATGATGTACTCCAATACCTGGTGCCCCACACTAGATTCACTTGACCAAACATTCATGGAGAACGTGGTTCGAATGTTCCTCTGCAGAAATGGAGACTTGGACTTCCGAAAACAAGAGAACTTGGGGACATTACTAAAACCTTGTTGAATGATGGCACCATTTCACACAGAAACAACAGTCTACTAACTGGATACTTGTACGAGCAGGAGGACAGCAGGTCCAGGATCAGGAGACTACTGTGTTTAAACTCCAGTAACTGCCATGAAACCTGAAGGAGTTATATCAAAAATGTGCATCAGGCAGGATTTACATGAAAACATGAGGTAAAGAGAAATGCTTGCTATTTCTTTTGTCCGCAGACTGCAATGCTTTACTACCTGGGGCGATTTCTGATCAATACCGATCACGGGGAACCTGAGGACGGCAGGAAGACTTACATGGGTCTAAAACAAAGAAAGGCAGGGAGAGAGAAAGCAGACCGAGAAGAAAACAGTAAAATCGGCTACTCCATAAAGACAGAAGGGGATTGCATCACATTTAGAGTGAACTGGGATATTTATTAATTCATAGCATAAAATTTCGTATTATTTTGTGGATGGGAAACTAGGCATAAGCTACTAAAATTATTCTGAAAGATGTTTTAAAAAAAGACACAGTAAAATACAAGAATTAGTGTTCCTATATTTAGTAACACAATTAGTTGTGTTTATACCATTTTAAGTGGTTTGGTATACATTTAATTGTTTCCAACAGTAGAATTTCATTTTAATTGGGCCTGACATAAACTAACACTGAATACTCATTTTGTTCATTGAGTTCAGGACACTGAACTCAATGTCAGGGGAAAAGGAGAAATCCAGGCTACTCTTTAAATTTGGCTGGAAGATCAGATGCAAAACAACACAGCCAGGTGGATTAGTGTCCCAGGGCTGCTGTAACAGAATACCACGATCTGGATAGCTTAAAGCAACCGAAACTTACTATCTCACAGTTCTGGAGCCTAGAAGTCTGAAATCAAGGTGTCGGTAGGGCCCTGCTCCCTGAGACTCTGGGTAAAATCCTTGCTTGTCTCTTCCTAGCTTCTGGTGGTGCCTGTCTACCACTGGTGTTCCTTGTCTTGCAGCTGCGTCATTCCAATCTGTCTGTGTTGTCACATGTCATTCTTCCTGTGTGTGTCTCTACCTTCTTCTTATAAGGACAGGAGTCCTATAGGACTAAGGGTCCACCTTGCTCCAGTATGATCTAAGCTTAACTAATTACATCTGCAAAGACCCTATTTCCAAACACGATCACATTCTGAGATATTGGTGGGCTAGGACTTCAACATATCTTTTGGGGAGGACACAATTTAACCGGTAACACCAGGTAATTCGTATTTTCCTACACTGCTATTATTCACTACAATTATTTTATCATTAAACTAAAAAATCATTAAATGTTATCAAATAAGCCTTCAAACTTTATAATGCTCCCTGTACGTCTATGGGAACCCCTTACATAGATGGGCACATACAGAAAAAGTCCAGATTAGGCCTGGGTTTCCAGTTTCCAGTGACAAGGACAGAATTTGGAGTGATTGTAAAACATCTTTCCAGTATCGGATTTTCACAATTGAATGCCTGCCCGTGACACTTAGGTAGCTGCAGAATTGATTATAAATACTGAGGGAGATATTGATAGTAATGGCAACAGTAAATGTATTACTTAATGTTGGGTGCCCGAAATGATCTCCGTAGGGCCTCTCAGGTCTTACACACTTTAGTGAAAGAGAATGTGGAGGTCTGTCCTTACTTGGCTGTCTCATCTACCTCTCTTTAGAAAGGGAGCTGAAAGGCTAAGAATTAGGTGCTGGAAGAATCTATACACAGGGAGATAAGAAAGTCAGGAATGGGATTTCAGCTTTTGTCGAGCTCGTTGACAATTGTTACTCTTGCAGAAGAAATTTCTAGAGTAGACAAAACACTGTTTATTTCTTTGTTCTTTTCTACAAGCTCATTTTCTACAAGCCTTATGGATTTCAATAAAGATTAGTAGGAAATAATAAAAATGCCATGTTCTGTATTAAAAATATATTTGGAAGAGAAGAAAGGGAGGGCAGGATAGAGTCATTGTCTATATATTTTCCAGGGTACTCATGGAAAAGCTAAGTGGACAGCATGAGGGCTGGGCTCCCACCTGCAGGGAGCCTCTCCTTTCTCTTCCCTTGGGCGACGCTGACCCCAACCCCTCACGACCCTCCAAACCTCACCCGTTTGGTGACCCCTTCTCTTGCACAGTCAATCTTCCTTCTCAGTGAGATGATTCCCATCAGTGTTATAAATTCATAAAAGCCAGATTCGTGAGGTTTAATCTCTACTGAAAACAGCCGAGGTGTTCCATTACAAAAAACCAAAGTGTTGAAAGTGAAATTCCAGGCTTCACCTCCCACCTCCTGAGAATCATTAAACATGACGGATCTCATTTGTTGCCCTTAGACGTGAGTTCTTAACATGGAAACCCTTGCCTCCTCCTACTCCTTCTTCCTGCTTTATTATTTCCCCCACCCTACATTTAATGTAACTATTTTGTTGTTTGTATCTCTCTCTAAAATACTCTAAGCTTTTTGAGAGCAGGCAATCTGTCTGTTGTGTTCCATGCTGAATCCTCTCTAGGGGAATTTGACATGAAACCTTCAGTTTCTCCCTTCTCAGAAAAGGTGTTGGCAATACTCAACTGTCCAAACCAAAAAAAAATCAGGAGTCATTCTTGGTCTTACCTGTCTGCTCACCTCTGCATACATCCAGACATGTACTGAATCTGTTAACTTGTCTCCATGAAAATACCCAAGAGTGGTGTTTCTCAAACTTTTTTTCTGGCAAAGAAACTTCTCACATTTTTTGTTCCTGTAATTGTCCTCCAGCTCATGACATTTTAATATTAAAGATTGTATATGTGTTTATGCACTGCATGTATATCTGTGCTTTATACATAAAAATAAGAGTTTTTACTCCATCAAGAACGAATTTTTTTTTTTGAGGAAGACTAGCCCTCAGCTAACATCTGCCACCAATCATCCTCTTTTTTGCTGAGGAAGATTGGCCCTGTGCTAACATCTGTGCCCATCTTCCTCTGCTTTATATGTGGGATGCCTGCCACAGCACGGCTTGACAAGTGGTGCGTAGGTCCACACCCAGGATCCAAACCCACAAACCCTGGGCTGCCGAAGCAAAAACTGCAAACTTAACCGCTGTGCCGCTGGGCCGGCCCCCTCAAGAACTAATTGCTGCCTCCTTGGGGGCAATACTGCCCCAGCTGAGAACACACGCCATTGTGTCCAGCACCTCTGCCTGTCTACTAGCCAAGTCAGCCACACTAACCTCCTCCTGGACCTCATTTATGACTGAAATAGCCTTGACCACAGACTAGTTTTCATTACTCAATCACAATGCAATAACATGTTAGTACAACGCCACTTTATTTTTACATAATGGTGAATCTTGCAGCAAAATCCCACTGACGTTGTAGGAAGAAATTTTACCCCAAATCTCACCCTGTTTCTACCCTTGCTGCCATTCTCCAATTCATTCTCTAGGAATCATGGACAGCAATCTTTGAAAACATTTATTGAAGCATGTTACTTCCTTTCTTTACAAAATTTTCAGTTTTATTGTTATTATTCTACTTGGATTTAAATCTGAGTTTCTTAACATGGTCCATAGAACTTATCTCTCCCTGCCTATATTTCTGGCCATGCAACTCTACAGGCTTGAGAAATTCCCCCTCACTGTGATGCCTAGAAAGCAGAGCGTGAAGCAAGGATTGAGCTAATGCATTATTAGGGGTAGAATCTCAGGGCTGTGTGAGTGTTGCAAGAAATGGAGCAGGAAAGAATAGGAAGTAATCTCATGTGAGGTGTCACCGTGGGGCCACTCCGTTATGTTGAACCACAAAGAGACATCTGCTTGGCTATGTGAAGACCTTGCTTTGGACAATCCATGAGGGAAAAAGAGAAAGGAAATTTATTCATTGGTTCCTTCCCATACCCTGCCTCTCATTGGTTGCAGCTTACCTCACAGGGAGTTAACCGCGTGCACTTCTGGGTTGCACCTCCCAACCCCTTTAGCGCCTGCTTGAGAAGCCAGATTTCATGCCAGCAGTGTGAGTCTCATCCAAGTGCAGAAGTTGTAGGAGGGGGCTAGCTACCAGCTGGTCAGCATAATTTGGAAGAACCTCATGGTCCTGCCCAGGAATCTCTCAGCCACAGGGGCAGCTGAGAGAACAAATGACTGAGGGTCCAGGATAGAGCAAAACCAAGAGAATCTGAGGAGGTGCTCAGGAGGTGTCCCATTCACGGACCATCTCTAAGTTCATGGACACACTACATTCTACCAACTCTCAGAGCCCTTGCTTACCATCAAGTTCTACAGAACTCCTTAATTTTTCTTTACCTGAAATTCAAATGGATTCTCAGCTCACCACTTATTCTTTCTCCATGACTTCTTTCCTAAAGTGTTTGGATAGCCTTTATAATGTTTCATTTTTACATTTCAATTCCTTGGAAATCAAGAAGAAACCTATATGCTAGATCATTAAAAAATGATATACTTTATCTTTTTATTCTGATTCATTTTATTTTGAATTAAATTAATTTGAATTACATTTTATTCTGAATTAAAACTTGCAAAAGAAGAGATCTTCAAAATGTATTATTCAGTGCTGTAAGAGAGAAATGAAAAGATTCAAAACTTGGTTGAGACATGAAATTCATAATTTATAGAGGTCCTAAAGTTAGAATTGTCAAGGTAGTCTAAACAAACTTAAATACCATCTATGTAACCAGCTGCCAGAAGGACTCTGTGCGTGAGTCCTTCCCTGCATGTGGTTTGGAGCAGGGATCTCTTCAGGATTCCGTGTATCCATGGGTGTTTCCCTGCCAGAAGGGAGCTTCACCCACTGCAAAGTCCTCTTCTTCTTGAGTTCAACAAACAACCTGACTAATGAGACATGGAAACTGCAGAAGAGTTCTATGTATGGCATCTTCCCCCATCAGCCAACCTATAATTTGAGTGAGCAACACCTTGATGTCTGCCATGACTCAATCTGTAAATAGGCAGTAGATGGAAACAAAAGCAAAAAATCAGGTCTGTAGAACAAAAAAGTGAATCTCTGTAAGACATATTTGCTGAATGGCACGCGGTGCGTCACTATAAGAATGAGAGCTGCACACCTGGAGACAGGATCAACAGCCTGGCATAACTGTGGCTCCTGCGCCTGAGTCCATTCCCTCATTATGGTGCGGAGGGGGCTGGGGAAGGGGGAGGCAGGGGAGGGCAGAAGCCCAATCCTGAGATCGCTCAAAACAGACTTGGGCAAACAAATTTCTAGAACACTGTACTGTTTAAAAAGCCATAGATGTTGACTAGAATTTCATCTCAGATCTATCATTTATCTAAGTTGGTCCGTTGTGATTTGATTTAGATTCTGTTCAAATATACCATTTGTAACAAAAATCCTCAAATATTTATTCCTGTGGGTATGTTTTAAATAATATTAGAACAAGGAGCTCATTGCCATGGACTGAATGTGTGTCCTCCTAAAGTTCATGCTGAAACCCTAATCTTCAAAGCAATGACATTTGGAGGTGGGGCCTTTGGAAGGCACTTCGGTCATGGGAGTGGAGCCCTCACGAATGGGATTAGTGCCCTGATAAGAAGAGACACGAGAGAGATGATCTCTGTCTCTACCATGTGAGGACACAGCAAGAAGACAGCCATCTACAAACCAGGAAGAGGGCTCTCCCCACGAACCAAACTGGCTGCACCCTGATCTTGGACCTCCATGCTCCAGAACCGTGAGAAATAGATTTCTGGTGTTTAAGCCATGCAATCCATGGCATTTTGTTACAGCAGCCAGAACTGACTGAGACACTTGTCAAAACTGAAGTGAAGGAGAGTGTCCTAACAAGTCATCAGAAGCTCATCATGGAAGCAAACATCACCTTCTACAGCTTTGGTGGTGGAATAGGTCAGAATTCTCAGATTGAGGCCTCAGGCTGTGCTGCACTGAGCTTCCCAGGTCTGCTCAGGATCAGCCCCATCTCCCCTTTACCATCCCCCCTCCAGGTACTGATAAGGAACCCAACTGTCTCCTAGAATTCCAAGATGACCCTAATCTCTGTGGCATCACCAGAACATTTATGTAGGAAAATTCTTGGGAAGGTCCAGTTCATTCACTCCTCTACCTACCACATGCCAGGCACCCTGGGGGGCATTAAGGATAAAAATGGCAGAAAAAGAAACACATGTCCTCCCTACACTCTAGTGAGCAAGACAGACACTCGCGATGGTAATTCTATGTCTTTTGTTAAAACAAACAACAAACAAAAATCCCTTCCTTGACCTCCCATCACCTCAGGCTAATGCACCCATGCTCTAGCCCCTTCAAAGAACAGCTTCTGGAAGACCGGCTCACAGAAGCTGTTTCCACCTAACTCCCTCCTTGTCCTCCCCACTCCTCCCTCAGACTGGCCTTTAGGGACACCAGCGGCTTCCATTTGCCAATCTGATGTTCACATCTCTGTTCCTACCTTACTGGACCACAGGGCAGCACTGTCCACAGCTGACCGCTCCTGCATCTGGCCCCTTTACTGTTCCTTCCTCATGTATGGCCAGTTCTTCCTCCCCAGTCAGCTCTCAGCTTAAATGTCATCTCTGGCCGATCCTCACCAGCCAAGAACAGGAGCCTCCCTATCTCCCGCTGCCCCGTCAGTTTCCTCACATCCACCGCGTAGCTGGTCATCACCTCTCTCACGTTTTCCTCAGTGGGTGGTTTATTATCTGAAGCTCCAGGGGAGCAGGATGCTGCCAGTCTGTCCACCATCTTACTCATCAGTGCTCAGAGGAACCACAAAATAGCAACAATTCAATCAATCTCAGTGATGTCACAAATAAAATCAACCAACTGATAGATATATTATCAACAACAACAAGAATGGAAATCGTACTCTGTGAGAAATATTCTGCCAATTATGCAGAACACTGGACAGAAGATGTGGGGATGGGGGCACATTCTACAGTTAGGAAGCTCTATAGGGGAGGGCCTGAAGGCAAGAAAAAGCTGGGCAAGTGTGTGAACTGAGGGCCACTGAGGCTGGCCTCAGGCACCGTTCACTGTCTGTATCATAAACTGAGATGGAACGTGCCTGCAACACGTGAGTTACTTGGAAAGTGAACAGGTCTAGCTGTCACTGATAATTTGATAAACATTGTTGCCTATGTTTTCTGTAAAATGTTTTGTTATTTGTGCCCCCAAACATATTCTTTGGAATGCTTCTATGTGCCATCCTACAACAGGAATATCTTGCTGTGAGCACTGTTTTTGAACCAATCAGAAATCACTATGCAATCCCAGGAAAATACTTCACCCAGCAATGTCCTCCCACAAATTCCACTGTCTTAAATTTCCAAATTAAAATGGCCTTGCCAAGAAGAGATTTATGTTATAAGCAGTTAAGGAACAATAGTTAAGAAACTAGGCATTGTCTTTCCAATTAAAATTATGACTAATGTAGTGAAAAGAGAGAGCGAAATTAAGATTTACACTAGGAAGCCGAGAGGATGATGAAGATAAGGGGGCATCGCAGGTTCTGCTTCTTGTGAGGAAAGCAGACAGACCCAAAGCTTGACATTGAAATAGTATGTTTAGAACTCAAATCAGAAGATGGTAGAAAAGTCTTCAAGGAGAGGAGAATTCCTACCTGTGGCCAAATAGATGATGTGGACGAGCACGTCCCTGCCCTGCACCACGTCGACGGCCAGGTGGGAAAAGCGGCTGTTGTCCTCCATGAAGGAGGGCACTGCAGTCACTGGCTGCACGACCTCATGCATCAGGATGAACTTCTGAGCATCCTGCAGGTTCCTTTCCGTCAGGTTCACGTACAGACCTTGGTCCACCGTGCCGCACTGCAAGGGAACACAGGCCATTAATGGAACCAGCCACCTGGGCACCTACAGCTGATCCCGGCCACCCAGACGGAGGCAGACTTGGAAACTGAGTACCTGAAAGGTGCAAACATGCTAACTTTTCCATTTTCCCCAAAGTCTCCTCCTAGTGTCCCTTTCATTTCAGATTTGAACTCATCATATTTGGGGACTCTCTCAGCTCTACCATAAAATGAACGATCGGAAGGTAAAGTGGAGGAGTCATTGCTAACTTTAATCTGAACAGCATATGCATAAAAACTCCTCATCACCTGCTGAGTCACTTGGGAGCTGTCTGGCTAAATGTACGCTATTATATCTGTCTGATAAATCAGGGACCCAGACTGAAAACGCAGCAATCAAATACACCACATAGACTTAGTTTTTCTATTGGAACAGTGGGTCTGTAAGCAAGGTAGGGATTCCCTGGAGATAGAACTAGGCCATCATTTTCATCTGTAATTTATGTAACATTATTCTGACATCATTCTCATGGCTACAAAAGCACCATGCTGACCTTATTGCTTGTGTTTCTATTCCAAGCTGGAAGAAACAAAAATTTTATTTAAAGTCTAGCCATCTGAGAAATAACGTGGTAAATTTGCAAGAAGAGAGAGGGATAAGGAGATAAAGGAAGTGAGAAACGGAGGGAGATGGGGAGAGAGAAGTCTATGAAGGAAGAAAGAAGGAAAGAGATTTTCAGACAGAGGAAACATCAAGAGATGAATCTGGCACATTCAGGAAAAACTTAGACCCAGAAATTGCTGGGAATTAATTCAGAGCTGTGTCGCAGAGAGGCTGGCAGGTTTTATGTGTAGGAGGGTTTTTGGCAAAAATGAGGTAAAAAGAGGAAAGAAAACAAAGCTTTCCTGGGGCAGAGCACAGAATCAGAAAGTTACCACCAGCCATTCTCGTTTCTTTCATACACTTGAAATCTTGGTACCAAGAAAGGTGGATCCTCAGCAGAACTCCATATAAGCAGGTTTGCTGGAAATGAATTTCCCCATCCCTGAAACTACCATTTATAAAATGTCATTTCTAATAGTTGGTGTTATAACAGGTTAGAAGTGCAGAAGTGTAAGATGGAAATGGCTTTTTAAAAGTAGATGATATTTTTGTAGCACTTGATAAAATGCCCCACGTGCCATAAAACGATAGGCCAATGGTAGAGTTAGAGAATCTTGGAATGAAATGGATTTTAAGTATGGTCCAGTTCCTAGTCTAATGTCATATCCTTGCAGGGCCACCCCTTGTGCCATGTGATGGGACCACATGAGGTCCAGTGAAGGGTTCCACTCCATCACTCAGGGGCCACGCGGTCTCAGGTGAGGCACTGCCTCTCCGCCTCTGTCTCTTGACCTGTAAAGCGGCTAGAAAAATACTTCTCTGCTCACTTCACAGAGCTGTCGTGAGACCAACTGAGATGACTGGCGGGGAGCATTTGTAAATTAATTGAAAGTGCTTGTAAATGCCAAGGAACAAGACAGTGTGCCTGGCACAGAGAAGCCATTCAACTAATGGTAAATGGTCAAAGCATTCCTCTTAGAGCAGGACAGCAATTCCATGGTCCATTGAGCAGCAGCAGCCAGAGGGAAATGAACAAATAAAGGAAGGAAAGGATCAATGGGGTGAATACACAAGCGGTTGCTTTGGGGGCAGGGGGCCTGTGCTAGGAGACCTTACATAATTATCGTATTTAATGGTAACACTTGGAGGACAGGGACATTGCCTGTTAACAAACATGTTACAAAATGAAAGAGCTCTACCACATCTGAAGTCTATCCAGGTGAGCTCTAGTTCTGAGAGCGACTTTGGGTTTGATGTTTTAGTCTTCTTCAAATCATTGGCAGCACTTAAGGCACCAGTGGCAATTAGCTATCTGCCTGCTGGGAGGAAGTTTTGTGCACAGATTTTGTTTTGTACACACAGCGTTTTTTAAAAAATTGGCATCATAAAAATCTGGAGACATAATATGAGTAAAATTGAGGAGCTCTTGCTGCCTTTGTGGAATCTGGAGATCTGGGGAAGCAAGGAGGCCTCGGGGCTGGAGCTGCATAGCAGGACCACTGACCACTTTTTGTAGATTTTACTCCTGGACCTAATATCTTATTCAAGTCACTGACCTGAATTGCCACTGTCATACTGTGATTTGTAATAAGAAACATATAGTTAGTCTTCATCCCATTTCTGGCACAGAGCTCCTAAAATTATGGGAATTTCCTAAGTGATGACAGCAATAAAGGTGTTCTATATTATGTCAATGAGGTGACTTTTGGACCACACTTAGGGATGGAAGCTGGTTGCCAGGAGACCCAATCATAGGATTAGAGGGTTGGAACTTTCAGTACCTCTCAACCTCCACATCCGGGGAGGGGAGAGGGGCCGGAGATTGAGTTCAGTCACCAGTGGGCAACGATTTAATCAATCGTGACTATGTAATGAAGCCTCCATAAAAACCCAAAAGGATGTGATTCAGAAAGCTTCCGGATTGGTGAAGACGTGGAGATTTGGGGAGAGTGCCATGCCTGGAGAGAGCATGGAAGCCCCATGCCCCTTCCGCATACCTTGCCCTATGCATCTTTTCCATTTGGCTGTTCCTGAGTTATGTCCTTCTATAACAAACTGATAATCTAGTAAGTAAAATGTTTCTGAGTTCTGAGCAAATTAATGGAACCTAAGGAGGGGAGGTCATTGGAACCTCCAATCTATAGCCAGTTGGTAAGAAGCACAGGTGACAACCTGGGTTTGTGATTGGTGTCTGGCGGGAGGTGGGGGTCAGTCTTGTGGGACAGAGCCCTTAACCTATAGGATCTGTTGCTGTCTCCAGGTAGATAGTGTAGGAATTGAGTTGAATTGTAGGACACCCAGCTGGCGTCAGAGAATTGCTTGCCTAGTGGTCTGGAAGAAACTCCTACACACTGGAACTGTGGTGACAGAACCATTAGCCAAGAACTGGTTTTGAACTATATTCTACCATATCTTGGCATTTGTTTGCAGCCTATAATAAATATCTCATCCAAGGATTCTTTTTCAAATATTTTGAAAGCTATTTAAATTTATAGTGTATATTTATTGGATCATAACTAACCCACCCAACTCTCTAACAGGCTGCCAATTCTCTAGCTCTGCCTTATACACTGGCCTCCCGCAGTGTGTGTGTGGCACCCTGGGGACTCTGTGTAAGAAGAAAACAATAAAATAGTAAAAACACAGTCATCGCCCTCATGTGGCTTACAACACACAAGGGTTGTCTCGCTAACATCTCTGAAAGTAATAAGGCCAATAATTCCACTAATTTTTTAATACAATGATACTTGCATTTTTTTTTTATTTACTTCTTTCAAGGACAAGAGATCCATCTCCTCACCCAAGCACGCCAGGCACTTGGTGTCAAGTCCACATCACCTGGCCTCACGCTGAGAGTGCCCGATTTTAATGGTACCCTTCGCCCACTTGCTCCCTGGCTCCCTCTCACCTTGCTGCAAACACGCACTGTGTATCAAAGGTCCTGAGAACATGGCCACATCCCTTCACTTGGTCCTCCAACAACACCCTCCTCATCTGCTTGACCATTTCTGAGGGTCTATTTTCCATTTTGGCTCTCTTATTTCTGATTGGTGGTAATCAAAACTGCACAGAAAATTCTGGAGTCTGTCCCACCACAGCTACACCATGGGGTCTGGATGATGTTTTCCATTAGTGACTGATGCTTTTTATAGTGAGGCCCAAGGTTTGGATAACTTCGGGGACTGCAGCCTCTAACAGAACAGACATTACAGCACCACCAACAGTGGCTTCTAGATTGCAACTGATAAAAATACTAAATAGTTTTTTTGTTGTTTTGTTATTGTTTTCAATTAGGATTTCTGTATCAAATTTTGAAAAATTATGCCCTGTCCCTCCTAAGCCATTCTTCTTCCTGAACCTCCATCACATTTCTGCTCCTCTAATTAATTAGCTGTTTCTAATATATTACTGCTACATAAAATTCCAAATGTCAGTAGGCAAACAAGAGTGAAAAAAAAATCTAACCACTTCTCACTGTTGGTTATTGCAGACATAAGGCCCTTTATAAACAACTAGCGGCAGGATCCTTAGTCCAAAACATATTCCCACTCTGTGCCAGTCTAGATGGTCTTATGGACGTCAGGAAGGATGCCTACCCTAGCATGGTTATCAAATATGGTAAACCAAAAGAAAGCACTTGGTACATATTTGTACCATCAGTTATACAAAGAATCACCATAATCTATAACTTCACTTCCCCGCAAGTCTTGAATTCTAGCAAAGAAGACAAACTCAACTAAGCAAGCTTCCTGTCTGAAATGCACGCCACATTTCTGCATGCTTCATTTACTGCATGGACTTACTCCCTTCTCATAAAGAGGAGTAAGCCCTTCAGTGTGACACCGGCATTATAAAACCAGATGCCATAGCTTAGGAAATGAAGGAATTTGCTGTGTGCTGCAAATACATCCACACAAAGGGACTAAAAGTTATCCACTGCCTGGAGGTGGTAAGGCATCACAGAATTTATAAGTCACCATTCATCATGAATACTTTTGCAAAAGAAACATCAAGATGTTAAAAGTTCACTATAAGTATAGAGAGCATCTTTTGTTAATTTTTTTTAACCTTCAGGATTTTACAATGGACTTTCTTAAAGGGAATGATACAGTTCGCCTTCAAGATTTTGCAAAAGGCCTTCATAACAGTTACATTTTGCCCCAATATCCCGGGACATGGGTGGGATTTAGAGGCAGAAACTCAACAAAAGGGCAAAGAGAGTCAGTGTTCAGTTAATAATTACATAAACCATACACGTCATCAGGACAAATGACCACCTCATGTTTGGTTCCCACTAAACCGTGAGCTTGCCTGACCCAGAATGTGAATTTCTTTGTCCAGTACTGAACTTTCTTAGTAGCAAGATAACAAATACAAATCTGATCAATTGGTTTCATGACTTCTGCAGTGTGGATAAAGATGCCTACCTTACAGAGCTGCTGAGAATGAAAAGGAGACAAAGCATATAAAGCATTTACACCAATGTGACACCCAGAAGGCATCCAATAAATGGTCCCTAAGGGTCATCTTCATCAAATACATTATACAGTAAACAAGGCACATTAATCAATGTTATCAGAATTTATTCTAACATAGTCCTGTGCATTTACATACCTCCTTCCTCATTTTTTGATGAAAATATGATAGAAAATGCTAAATAAATTGCCCAAATAAAGCAGTAAATGGTAAAGCAGTGTAAATCAGCCATCTTATTCACAGTCCCATGCTCTTTCAAAAATTAAAAAAACAATAACAATGACAAGAAACCCTCTCAAAACAATTAGAATTGAATGGTCCTGCCAAACTCCAAGTAAACCATAAAATAATTGAAGCTTTCCATACTCCCAGTTTTTTCAAAAGTCAAAGTTTTTATGTATTCAGATGATAAGCCAACCATAATTTTGAGGTCTGGATGCAGGACCCAGTTCTACTACAGATTACTCATGATAACTAATGGTCCTTTAGTTGGAACAGGTTGCAGCTTTGCATCTGAGGACTGGGGTTGGGATCCCAGCTTGGCCACTAATCAGCCTGTGTCCTTGGCCCAATTATGAGTCCTGGGACTCAACACCCTTCTCTGTCTGTGGAAAAGTCATGACTGATCATAGCAGTGTGGCAGCATGCAACATGATGCATGTGAAGCAGGGAGCACAGTGCTTGAACTTGGTCATACTCAAATTTACACCCATGATGATGATGATGAAGATGAGCCTATGAAAATTCTAGCAGAAGAGAGGCCCTCAAGGGAAGCCTGCCATTGTGGACTGAATGTTTGTCTCCCCCAAATTCCTATGTTGAAGCCCTCACCCTCCATGCGGTAATATTTAGAGATGAGGCCTCTAAGGAAGTAATTAGGGTTAAGTGAAGTCACAGGGGTGGCACTCTGATCCCCTAGAATTAAGTGTCTCTCCATGCTCATTGAGAAAAAGCCACACTGGAGAAAGCGAGAAGGTAGCCATCTACAAGCAAGGAAGAGAGCTCTCACCAGAAACTGAATTGGCCAGAACCTTGATCTTGGACTTCTAGCCTCCAGAACTGTGCGAAAATAAATGTCTATTGTTCAAGCCATCCAGTCTGTGGTAATTTGTTATGGCGGCCCAAGCAGACGAATACAGATGCTGACCAACCAAACATGAGCAAACCGCTTAATCTCTTCGGATCTCAGCTTCTTCTGAACATGGGGAGATGAGGGGAGATGGTGTACAGAGCCCCTTATAACTTGGACAGCCTGTAAATTTGTGATTTATAAATAAATGGCCTCCATCTTCTCTTCTTTTCCCCCGAAATCACATCTCGTTCGCCCCAACAGGAAATCTCGCCACATTCAGCAATTAAAGCTCTAATTGTGTTTGTGCGTCTCCACTGCTCTGCATCCCGGACCCCATTCATGAGAGCATCATTAACAAATCAGAGCTTCTGGGACACAGAGGCCGTCATCATTAGTACTAATTGAAGCTTGCAATCCCAACCTGCTGCATTGTGCTGGCCTTTCTCAGTCCAGCCCCCGGCGTCACAGCTGACAAAGGCCCTTTTTCAGTCTGGGCGCCTCAGCTGACAAAAGCCCTCGGTCTATTTACATGAGCCCAGCCAGTGAGGGACCATCCAAGGGCGGGCAGGGGCTCACAGCTGCATTGTGTATATACCAGGGGTTTAAGCTGTCCCAGCCATCTACACAAGGTTTCCGCATGCTTTCTGGGGGGAATGACCCCTAGCCCCCTGAAATTACCTGGAAGTTGGGGTTGGGGTTGGGATAGGGCAGCCAGGCGGAGCGTGAGTTCTCCTGGTATTTGAAGGGCCCGTTGAAGGCCTGCGAGATGGCGCTCAGGTTGAAGACGCACACGGCCGAGGCGGCGATGCTGTTCCTGGGGAGCCAAGGAAGAGAAAGGAGAAAGCAGGTCAGAGAGCCCAGCAGGGACCACTGTCCTGCCTGCAGACTCTCAGACACCGTGCAGTGGAAGCACCTTCTGGAGGACCTCAGGAACAGTCTCCTGAACACCCCACGAGGATGAGGCTGGAGCAGTGACTGGTGTTCCCTGTGGTTTCCTTGTGGAGGAACAAATACTTCAATGCAGAAATAAGGATATTTAGCAGTTATGACACTCGTAATCCTGCTGGATCGAATTAATTCACTCAGCCAAAACAGAAGTGACAAAGGACGCTGAAGAGCTGCATGTTTCGCCTTTTAAATTCTGGAGGAAAAGCCTTTCTCCTCCAGTGGACGGAGCCACCCGTCAGGCCAGCATGGCTCCCTTCCCACTCATTCATCTGGGTCCTTAGCTGTCAGTAGGCAATCTTCTTCTTTTTTTTCAAATCCCCAGATATTTGTGTTTATTTGTAATCCTTTAAAACATAATCAACTAAAAGCATTTTGCAAAAAGTGGCTGTCAGAGACCTTCATATATCTTTTTAATTTAGCAAGCATTTTAAATTCAAAGGGTCAGAGAGAAAAGTCTGACACAGCGCGGACATGGGGAATCTTGAAGCCTTAATTAGAATGCGGGCTCCACAGAGAGTTGGAAACGACAGGCTCTCGGAAGTTCACCACGTGGAAACAGTAAAGTATGTTTTGGTTAAATAAATCGGCATTTTGAGCACAGCTCTGTTTTTAAAATTCCATATTAATGATCTTAGCCAATATTGTGTCCACTTATCAATTGTTTTTCCTGACTCAAAGGAAAAGTCACAGAAACTCCAAAATGGAAACATCTACCTTACACTTGGTTTAGTTGACAAACACTGAGTAGATGCAGACATCATCCCAAAGGCTTTACAAATTGCAGTTCATTTAATCTTCATAAGGTAAGGGAAATTCACTGATAAGGAGAATGGGGCACAGTGAAGTCAAGACATCCACCCAAAGTCATCCAGCTACTAAATGGCAGAGGTGGACTTGAACCCAGGCAGTTTGGCTCCAAAGAGCAGGATTTTGAATCCTTTGTTTGAGGTCTGCATGAAGTGGACAGTATTAAAACACCTCCACGGGAAGGCGAGAGCCTTGAGGGCAGGGCGCGTGCCCTCTGGAACAAAGAAGAGAGTCTGGAAGGAAGCATGCGCACCCCCACTGCGGGCGGATGACATGACAGAGGTTAAACAGGAGTCATTGATATTGATGCTGTTACTCTTCTTCTCATTGCCCTCGGAAAAGAAGCACATGGGAATTTGTCAAAAAGTGCAGGGAAGAAGCAGCCTTTAACACATGACTGGGCTTTAGTAAGAGCAGGAGAACCAATACATTAGAGCAGGAGTGACCAGACACACAGGAGGGCTCTCCCCAGGCACGGTCAAGGCGGAGCGTTAATAATAACGCTCTCCTCTTAAGCCCCTGATAAGCACTTTATGGGGACCATCTTATTCCTCAGCCTGATGTCACAGATGAGGGAAGGCACAGGGAGCTTACTTACCCGAAGTTCCAGGCTGAGGGGAAGTAAAGGATTTGCACCTGCTCTTCACAGGGCCCCAGAGTTTTGCCCTGGACTTCACTGCTATGCGACTTCCCAGGAAGGGCAGAAACTTATTCTTCTCCTGCTGGCAGCCCATTCCCCTGGTCCCTGCGTTCACTCGCTCTGAGTGGGTCTGCCCTGCGTTTCTGCTGTCAGCCCAGAGATCCCTGGATGCCCCAGTGGCTGCCAGTCTGAGCACCGCAGACAGGCGTTGGGGTGAGCAGAGTACCGCTGGTGCAGCATATATGTGTGTACACACATGCACACACACACGCACACACCCCGCCCTCCTGTCCTCCCTCTGCCCTTTTACTTGCTGTGATGTGAGATGGGTAGGGAGGCGGGCCCTGGGGACTCCGCTGTGGCCCTTCCCCTCCTCTTCCTGGGATGGGCCCGCCTGCCAGAATCCCATATTTACTTCCTCCCCACTGTCCCTGCAGGCGGGTGAGGCCAGGTCTAGACTATTGTGACCTATGGCTGAGTCTGCTTAGAGCTGGGGTCAGTAATATGCCAAATGGTCAAATACGCCCATTTGGCTAACAGACCTTCAACCATGCCTTCCAACCTGGCCTCGATCAAGGTAATAACGTGGCCTTCATTTAATGCTCCGCATTACTTCCTAACTTAACCAGAGCCCAGGTGAGTAAAAGTGGAGGAGGGGTCCCCACTTGGTGAGTCCCAACAACAGGGGAACTTAAAGTTTGCTTCCTCAGTCTCCTGGAAGCCACAGGTAGAAAAGCAGAGAAGTTCCTCCGAGCTCTTCATCTCTGAAGGAGGGAAGAGAAATCAAAACCCTCCCCCTTTCCCACTCCACCCTCACAACTTTACTCTCTGGGAGCCACCATTTTTACATATTTGGGAAAAAAGGCAAACCCTTCAGAGCCTCCGTTGCACTGGTCCACTCCTTCCTGCAGCCCAACTCATGCCCAAGGCGTTGAGAAAACCACAGTCCTAGGGACAGAATGAGCTGGAATAGTGACCTTTACCCCCATTTCCCAGTGCTGAGAGACCTTGACCAATGTACAGAGGTCAATCGAAACTGCGAGCAAAGGTACCAGAAAGCTCAGCCACCGCATTTTAGAGCCCTCTAATTCTGAGATAGAAAATAACTGGCCACCTCTGATCTTCATTTCCTTTCAGTTTGGAGCAAGTCTTGTCAAGAACGTGGTTATCTGCTGAGAATGTAAGATCAAGAGTGGGACACGAGACATGAAAGGGAGGAGAGGTGGGACATATAGTGGGATTAAAGATGGATGCATCAGAAATTCACTTCCAAGACCTAGTGAGAGTAAGTACTTGAGAGAAAAAGGGAATATCTGGCGATTCTACCTCTGCCAGTATAGATGCTACATACTGGGTGATTTCCAACACGATGGACATGTGTGACACTAAACACACAGTCTGGCAGAGTTTGCAACTTATTTTTTCAAGTATCTAAACTGACCATTTACCATCTCAGAATGGCTGAGACACGGTACTTACATAACTTTTTAAATTGTTCATTTTTGCCCAGACTCAAGGGAATGAATAGCTAAGTAAGCCAGGCTCCTATTGTAAAATTGATGACAACTGAGCAACCGAACATTCATCTTGTGCGGCCTACACTGTCTCTTAAACAAGGTTTTGGAAAGCAAATCAACTTCAGAAACTATAAATTGATTTTTTAAAAGAAACTTATCAAGGAGAGAAAATAACCTCTGGGGTTGAAAACTAGATTTACAACAATAAAGATGGTCCTGGTGGGGCGGGGGTGGGTGGGGAGTCATCCATTTTAGTCTTGCTTTTCTAACTTCATGTCAGAAAGAAGACTCTTCATGGAGTAAACGTTATCATCAAGCGACTACTCACACTGAAGTTCAGCCATGGAAAGAGCAGAAGAGAAAGATTGACAGGCAAGTCAGATGTAGATAAAGTGACTCTTTAAAAATGCAATTCATGGGCAGGCTACTAATGCAGAAAAGATGAAAAAGGAAGTTAAACAGTCTTAGGGAGCACAGCGGACATCATAGGGAGACTGGCTGTTCCTGTTCCTCCAGGACTGAGAGGTTCTTGGGATGCAGGGCTGTCGTCAATGCTAAAACTGGGACAATCCCAGGAAAACCAGGATGCTTGGTCATTCTACCCCATCTGTCAGCACTTTCCACTTTCAACTTATCCTGATTCGGATCCTTTATTCTGGTTTTTTTTTTTTTGAGGAAGATTAGATTAGCCCTGAGCTGACATCTGCTGCCAATCCTCCTCTTTCTGCTGAAGAAGACTGGCCCTGAGCTGACATCTGTGCCCATCTTCCTCTATTTTATGTGGGAGGCCCGCCACAGTATGGCTTGACAAGTGGTGTGTAGGTCTGCAACCAGGATCCGAACTGGCAAATCCTGATCGCCGAATCAGAATGTGCGAACTTAACCACTGCGCCACCGGGCTGGCCCCTTGGATCGTTTATTCTGGATGGAAATATTTGGCTTTTGTCCAAACTGTTAGGTCACCAGATTAGAGATTTCAAAGGTGATCCCAACCAGAACCCCCCTGCAGAGTGATCACCACCTCTGCCAGCACTGAGGAAAGTGGAGCCCAGAGCCTCAGAGTCTCAAGCGACCTTTAATTGCTGGGGGTGGGTTGCGATCTTGCTGAGTCTTATCACCACAAACAGGCTAAGATGGGAAACCGTGGGGCCGAGCTATATACTCCACCAGACTGAGAGTGAATGAAAGGTGAGGAGACTTGTTTGCTGCACCTAGCCCAAACATCGTCCGTTCTGAAGCTAGGAGTATCTCCTCACAAGAAAAAAAGATGATAATTTTTTTCAGAAATGTTTTAAAATTATAATCATCCTTCTAGAAAAGCAGGCTTAAGTGAGCCATTTTCTAGAACAATGGTTTAAAATGCAAGCTTTGGAAAAACGAGAATGTGCGTTTCATATACGAGCAAGGTTCAGGCAAGAATTACATTATCTTAAAGATCAGACTTTCCAGAAAACACTGCTTTCATTATGCACAAATGCATGACTTACTTGTGTACAGAAAAAAAGACATCTAATTTGTACCAGCATTTCAGAAAGCCCCCAGAACACACTGGCAAATCAGGAAGGGGCCCTTTATAAAAGAATAATGTGATACCACTATTACAGAAGGATAGATCAAAACGTTTTTGTTTAGCTTTATTTCTCTAACACCAGTCTCAGAAATCATGTAACTTTGCATAACATTTAATTCATATTCAAAAATATTTTTGGCTGCCAGCCCAGTAAAATAAGAATGATTTCCTTTAAAGCAACTTTTAAACCTCTAAGGTCAAAGAACAACAGATTCATTCAGAAGGAGTAGAATTTCAGGGGAAGAAATGACTTCCGGTTACGTACACGTTGGTGGTAAAGATGCCGTAGATCAGATCGAGCTCGGGCAGGAAGAATGTGCTCTGCAGCTCGTTGTAGTAGAACGGCACCTCCCCGGGGCGCGAGCAATTCAGGCGGGCCTTCATGAATGTGGTCCAGGTGTCCTCCAGCAGGAACCGCCCCCCGATGTCATTCTTGCAGACCCGGGCCGCTCGGGAGAACACGGTTTTCCCACAGTCATGCTCCACGGCATTTTCTCGAAAAAAGAAGTAGGTGAAATTCCCGATGTCGTAAGATGACACGAAGTTTGGTTCTGCAAACAATGGGAAAGAAGAAAAGTCTCAACATTCATATGATATTTGTTTGTGTTTTTCCTGCTCAGAATTTCTTCCAAGGAGACACTGTTTTGTGTAGACAACGCCTGGTTCATTTAGGAGATGGGGAGGTGCTATGAGCAGCTTAACGATCTAGGTTCCTGGGTAGAACTCAGGACACAAGTTCTAAATGCCGGGAAATTGCCAGCATGACTCCACACGTAAGCATCCTGGGTTAATGACGCAGCACTCAAGTTACATAACATTTACACGATCAAAACTGGGCAGCAAAACACTTCAAAGTCGTATGTGTTACTTTTTTTTGTATATTCTTACACAACCTTCAGAAAGAGAGGGAAAGAAGGAGATGACAAACATGAAATGTATTCAGAGTATAGCATGTTTGTTTGTGTAGAAGACAGCAAAATTCTTTGATTTTACTTATAAACATGAGTATGACTTTGACATAATTTATGTGCTTTTGGTAAGTACTATAAAAAATGTTTTTCATTTGTGAAAACTGAAACAAAAACTGAAACTATAAGGTTAGTGTCATGAATTAGCTTTAGCAATTCCAGTTTCTATGGTGACCATATAACTGTGAAGATCAACCCTGATTTTCTTATTTCTGGGTTGCTGGGGAATCCATGTAGAGGGGAAGTGTACTGAGGTGGAGCCCTTGCCTTGCAGCTTTCCGGTCTCATAATTAGCTTAAAAATAGGGATTTAGAAATGACAAAATTATGGCAAAACTATTACTTAATCACCAAGCTCATTAGGAGTTTAGGAATTTTATAGATTGTCAACTGAATTTTATATACAGCATTGAAAGTGTTACCTCCATAACTTTCTGTTTGAGTCCATTGATAATAGAGATGATACCCTTTCAGACACAGATATGCCCTTATATTTGTCTTTAAAAACTCTAGGGCCCGGCCCGGTGGTGCAGTGGTTAAGTTCGTACGTTCCGCTTCTTGGCGGCCCAGGGTTCCCCAGTTCGGATCCCGGGTGCAGACATGGCACCACTTGGCAAAAGCCATGCTGTGGTAGGCGTCCCACATATAAAGTAGAGGAAGATGGGCACAGAAGTTAGCTCAGGGCCAGGCTTCCTCAGCAAAAAAGAGGACTGGCAGTTGTTAGCTCAGGGCTAATCTTCCTCAAAAAAAATAAAAATAAGAAAAATAAAAAATAAAAACTCGAATAATCAGGTTGGATTCTTATTCTTTTCTCTATTGCTAAGAGCTTTCCATTCAATCAGCAAGTGTCTGAATTTTATGGTGCAATTAGGATAACATGGCAATGAGCTTTGGTGCTTAAAATCAATGGAAAGATACATACAACAACCATATCCTCAAAGACACATTTCAAAGACAGTTAGTTTCTGGGGGCAATTCAATTGGTCTTGTAGTTGCTAGATCCAATGAGACTGAACCAATAGACATGCTATTGACAGGACAGTTAAAAAAAAATATGTTTAGTGACAAGATGACTCATTAATGTTAAGAGTAAGACACTCAACAGGCTCTCCTAAGATCTGAAATGTAGACATTGACTCAGGGGCTGACATGGACACGGCAATAACTACTCTATTTTTCTGTCCAGAAAGACTGTTGCCAGTTTTCGATCAATATATGTATTTGATGTCACCACCAAATGTTTCAATTCAATTCAACTTTACATTCTAAAACTGTAATAAATATTCTAAGTTGTATACAGAATGTGCTTTTCTCTTCAGTTCATGACATTTTTCTTAAGTCATTTAAGTACATCAAGTAATAGATAGAGAATTCAATAAGAACTGATTTTAATTTATAAACTGTCATACTGTTTGATTGCTTGCTTTAACCTAAAAACGGTATTTAAAAAAAAACAAACTTGGATTGAATTAAAATGTATGAGATGAAGTTAGATATATTTATTCTACAGTATGCTTTAATATCCTAGAGAGATGTTCACAAAAACAGGAGATCACATCTCTGATTTGTCCTTTTGGAACATAAAGCAAAATATTGGGGGGATTTTTTAATCTGTGTTCACTATGAGTCTCCAAAAGAGAATTCCTTGCTGAAGTAGACCCCAAAAGCAAAGACATGGAACAAATATAAAACTAGGTTTGGTTTCCAAAGAAAATATCCACCTGTCTGTCTAATTGTAAACAGAAAGCTCAATCATTTCAGATCAGATCTTGCATCCAGGCTCATATAACCCATATACCAGACTACAGTTTGATCACTGTACTGAACACAAAGAAAAACCATCATCATCACCGTCATCCTCATCATCAACCACAAACCTTACCTAAAATGGAGAAAACAAAGAAAGGACACACAGGACTGGATGCGTCTAGCTTGGGGCTACGGTTACTAGCACAGGTGGATGAGGTATGAGGCGGGGTCCACAAGATTTATCAAGCACTCTCACAATCACCTACTTCTGCTGCTGTCCTGGGGACAAACAGCATGAAAACCACATAGTGAATATCTCTAGTATGTAGGAAGTCTTAAGCAGGAAAGTGAGAAGTTTCCAAGTAAAAAGATCTGTCATGGTTTCTTCCAGCTGAAGATTGGTCTATAATTAAAAAATATATGTGGAGTGCTAATGCTATTGTGCCATGCTCCAGGCTCAGTGCTTCACGTGCATATGCTCATTGAACTCACAAGAATCACAGAGGTAGGCGCCATGTGATTCCCATTTGGTAGATGAAGACACTAAAGCCCAGGGGCTTAGTAACCTGTCCAAGTTCACAGAACTAGCAATGGCGGGTGTGGCAGGTGGTGGTTCTGTCCTGAATCTAGACAGTCTGACCTTGGAGCCTATACACTTACCATTCCGCTACACTGAAAACCTAATGGGCTGCAAGAGAACAACAATCAAATACGTTAACAATATTCAAGAACTGGAGCTGGAATTCTGACGAATGCTTTAGAAAGCAAAGTGATGAGCAGGTTTGCTCAGGAGAGAGATGAGAAGGATTTCAGAAGGGACAAGAGAGGAAGACAAATGCCCAGAGGAAAGTTTACCCTGCAGCTATCAGAAACATCAGGAAAGACACAGAAAGAAGAAAATGTGGGAGGAAGGAGCCAACAATCCAAGGGCTTATTAAACAAGGATATTGTTGCCCCAACTCCAGAGATGATGTTACACATGGCGCCCACCATAGCCCCAGAGTGCCAATGAGTGGCTGTTAGCGTGTCTATTCCATGTTCCTTGTCCATTCCACTGAACAATCTCCCCTTCGGATTTCTCAAGTAAAGGGAACATGGAGACATGCCAAAGAGACTGGCCCACAGTTCCCTCTGTGCCCAGAGAAGCTCCATCATCTCTTCAAACCATCCTGAACCAATTTTACGGTAGGGTGACAAAGTGTGTTTTAGATAGAAATGCTCAAATACAGTTTTTCCTGGTGAGAAAACAAAGGAAGAATTGGTGCTTAGTGTGTCGTATGTGTTGTTCTTTAATTCCCCACACATTTACAGGTCGTTTTGGTCAGGGAGCTAAGCTACCTTTGGAGGCATGTCCTACTGCCCTGCAGTGGTCCTTCAGGACGATGATGGGTCCCTGACTGGGTGACCTGCTGTAAAATCAGGAAGCTCCATTTCTTGGAAAGCAGAGCCTTTTGAAACTCAGCCAGCATCCTGTTCTCTTTCCAAAGATAGTAAAAAAAAAGCAGGAATAATTGTGAAACAGACAGCCAAATATCGCTTGCATTTATAGATATAAATCTGGAGGTAGGGGATGTTTGAATTTCACCAGGCAGCATAATGAGGTGCATATTGTTTTCCTTCCATTATGTAAGTTCTGTCTCTTGTTAAAATGCAATTCTCTACAAACTAGTATGTGTCACTTCTGAGTGAATTGAACAAGTCATAAATCAGGCATTGTCTTCTTGTCTACAATGGATGTGAATGCATGAGAGAGAGAATAACTTCCTTATTATTATTAGAGGTACAAACAAATAGAAGGGGTGCTGCTAACTCATTCAAAATAAAAGCAGACATGAGGATATGTCAGCTTATGTGTAAATATATACACGGGGAAACTGTTTTTTCCCATGTTTGTAAAACATATTGAGTTATGGATTACAGAATGCTCTACAAAGTATGTCATGCTATAAGAATTATGCTTTATAATATAAGAAATTTCATTCTACACCTTTCCTTACATAATAGTGACCATGCAGATGGGAGTACTGAGAAGAGACCCACAATATAAATGAACGTGAGTAATGAGAACAGAAGCATCAAGGGCATCAAAAATTTTGAGAAGATTTTGACCAGGTAAAATTAAATGCTGAACATCCAAATGGATCTTTCCATTCTATATTCTTTCTATTCCGTTCCTACCACATCAGTCTGGAGGTGCTCCGTGTTAAAATGGTTCAACTGATGACTGACCAGATTACTGATAGGCTCTTGATATATAAATATCTAACTTCATGAGAATGGATATTAAAGACAGAATGGAATTCCAATTTTCCAACTCTACAAAAATCTTACTAGAATCAAACTCTACCATAAATTCTTTGGCAATCAAAAGCCACCTTGTGATACACTTGCTAAAGGCAGGCTACACAATGACTGGGCATGGAGCCTATGTGGGTTGTGGCTCTGCCCAGCCCAGCTGGGCTGGACCACTGACACCTGGAATGCTCCTTCATTCTGTATGAGAATTCAGGGCACAAAAGACCTACCCTCTTGTAAGGATGAAAGAGTAAGTACATAGTAGATGCCAATAAATGGTGGCTGTAATTATTATTTTATGATTTACTCTTGATTTCCCTTTCAATAATTTATATTTAGTAGAGCTCCACATAATAATAATGAATAATCAAATATGCATATATTAAGCTTAAACGTAATCAGAATTTGAGGAACATAAAGACAGCCACGCTAAGTTTTGAAAATAGCAAGCTATCCCACAAAAGAAGAGGCGTTAATAGAAACAATCTTTAGATGTGACACATAGCAAGCCAGGGGTTTTCTGTTCCCTAATTTGTTGGTGTCAGTCATTATCAAAACCATTTCCATATATATTACTAGATTTCAGACTCTCTCTTACTGTGCACATGGTTTCCCTTGTCACAGTGACATGAAAATGTGCTGTGGCAGCTTTCAAAGTAAATCTGATTTCATCTAGGTGTTTATTAAGACTGGACAATTGAACTAAAATTAAATTAAATAAAGTAAAATGTGGTTTAAAAGCCGCTGATGTAATAAAGTTATTTCCTAAGATTTCTAGTAAAAGATAGATAGATAGATATAGATATAGATATAGATATAGATATAGATATAGATAGATAGATAGATAGATAGATATAGATAGATGGATGGATGGATGGATATACACGTTTGCTTGTGTGTGTGTGTCACATACATACATACATATAGCATTGAGGTGTATGTATATATGGCTCAATACTTCCACCTACTGGCTGTATAAACTTACTCAAGTCCTCTAACAGCATTCATTCTCAGATTCCTCTGTCTTAGAAAGGTGATAATAATGCCCAATAGGCATATCATTGTGAGAATCGAAGGCAACCCACGTCAAGTTCTTAGCACTTTGTTGCTAATCATCAAAATACAGATCACTATTTAAGTACGTAAATGAATATATATTAGTAATGAATATATACATAAACATACAAATTAGAATAAACACACACATTGGTAAACCTCCTAGGTATTTACTTACCAAGCTTATTCATTAACTTTGCATTGTGTATATCAAATTAGGGTGTGTGTTCCTTTCAACGGATCTGGAACCAAACACGATGGAGGGGCTGTGCTATCGATGGAGCCCTGAACGCCAGCCAGAGCCATCCTCCACCTTCAGGGACTCCCTGACCACCTCCTGTGAGGACTCTCCTGGGCACTGCATATTCGGGGGTAAACTGACAGACACAGCCCACGCCCTCAAGGACTGCGTGAGGAGACAAGACACAGAGCGACAAGTAATCACGATGATGATGAGGGCAGTGAGGGCCAAGGGCAGTGAGGTGAACTCAAGAATGAGAAAGGAGGGCATCAGGGACAGGCAGATGTGAGGTTGGGAATGGGTCACCGGGCCAAGAACAGGAGAGAGAGTAGGCTGAGAGAAGACCAAAGGGTGGCCGGGAGCGGAATGAAGCTACAGTCAATGTAGAAGGGACCAATGGGACAAGAGGTAGAAGGCCAGGCCCGGCCAGTCACCCATAGTGAGGGGTCTGGATTTCTACTGCCACTGGAGAGGAACCGAAGAGTTTTAAAGAAAAGCTGATGATCCAAATTCCTGTGTGTGTGGTGGCGGCAGTGGTCAGGTAAAGGTGGGGGTGAGGGGGGGTGGCCCCAAGTGTATCCTTAGTGGTCACTGGCACCACAGTAATGTGAGTCTTGGATCCCAGGTCCTTCTTTCACTTTTTTTCGCAGAAAAAAAGCCATGGCTAAAACATTCCTGATAGGACCTGAAACATGGTTCTAGCCAACTTAATTTCTTCCTCCTTCTAGGGGAATATGACCTGTTGAAAATACCGTCTTTACATGGATTTGCTGATTCATGTAGGAGCAACTTGTACCATGGGGACATGTCCTGTCTCCCTAAATGAGAACTGCCACCTCCACATTAGCATGTGCCCTACAAGCCCCAAACTCTCACCTAGGCTTCTCCATCCCTTTCTGTCAATAAGAGCTTCGTTAACATTCTAGCTAATGGTTTTAACTGTTCTAACTAAATGTTTGAGCTGAAAGTGACAAAGACATCGTTGTCTCTGCTCTCTCTTTCCACTCCAAGCACAAAGCCTCCAGCAGTCTTTTCCACTGTGCTTTGTGCTTTGAAGATTCGCTCAATTCACACATCCTTCGGCTCAGTTATAAGCAATTTCATGTCTATGGTTTTCTCAGCATTTTCAAAACAGAAAATTTCTATTTACCATGTTCATTTTTTCCTGTTTATATTTTAAATGTATAGGTTGCCTTCTTTTAAGAATTAATAATTTAGAATGCAGAACCATATATCAATACTTAGGAGTTTTTTAATTGGAATATTAACTTGAATTCAAAGATCTTAGGAGCATTTTGATGGCTATAAAATATTTCTAAAGACTAAGGGGAAAACATGTAAGATTTAACTGAAAGGGAATATGGAGCTACATATTATGCAGTTAGAATAAGTAAACTTGTATGATGGCTTGGTCTTTGTCTCTTGAGCTGAGCTTGGCCAGGTCAAAAACAAAGATGAGAACACCGTAGACTGAACTATCTAGTATGTAGCAGTGAATGAAAAAAATGTGAGGGGTCATCAACGGAGGGAAAGCACAAAGTTTAATAGAATAATATGGAGACATATTTACTGAAATACATAGAACTGGGTATCTGGTAAGCAGGATGAGAATATGATTTATGGTCCAAACTGGAACATTTTTGAGAAAGAAAGGGACCTATGTTCATAATCACAGCAGGGTGTCAGGAGGGACCCACAACTGTCACAAGGAAACTGCTTATGACCTCTAGACAGCGAACACTGAACTGTTTTCCTGAGTGGTTATATAAGTACAAGCAAATTTCTACATAATATATTGTAGTCTCTACAATGGGGCATATTTGTGTGTGTGTATTTACACAGGTCTCCACATGACTTAGCGTATATACAGTTGGTACCTTTGGCCTCATAATTTCATGAGGGAAGGAAGGGCTCATTCATCCATTCTCATTTGAAATGTACAAATTGAAAGTCCGAATGACCTAATGGCAAGTATAGAACCTTCATCACAAGCCTGAGGGGATTCTGTGGCTCCCCAACTCTGAGGCACTCTATGCTCAACGACCGGATCAGAGCATGACACTATTTTCAAAGAGCACCATATCAAGTGACTCCTTCCTGTGACCAAAATTTTGTGCCTATAAAGGGCTGGTCCAGTTATTCCATAGGCTCTTCTGCTTGGGTTTAATAACCCCAGTTCATTCCATCTCCTTTTGCAAGGCTTTACTAATCAAGAAAACACTGTCACCCTTTTCCAAAGTCCCCATATCCTGCTGCCATGGCAGCTTGTGCATAAAAATGTGGACCTCAGGAGAGAGGTGGAGGCAGGTTGTGGGGTTGGTGTTTAAACAGATGGGAGGCCGGGAGCACATGGAGGGGGAAGGAGGTAAGCTCTGGAGAGGGATCTATCTTCCAATCCTAGCTCAGCTACACATCAGCCGTGTGGGCCTGGTTCAAGTGGCTAATCTCTCTGACCTCAGCTTGCTCATCCCTAAAATGAGGACAATGCCATCTCCCTCGAAGGGCTGTGTGGAGGATTACAGATGAGTGTGCATGGAGTTGCCGACCCACCTGGCACATTATAAATAGTCATTGTGACTCTCTCTTGCACGTGAAATAATAACTGGAGCTAACAGAGACTCCAATAGGTGCACAGACACGCAGATGGAACGCAGGGAGGCCATTTATTTAAAATCATTTCAGACCCTATGAAGATAGTCAGTTTTGGTTTACAACACAATTTCCAAAATATATTCATCTCACACAAGATAAACAATCTGCCCAGTGCCCTTGCTGGGCTGGATGAAGCCTGGAAAGTAGAGAAGTGCAGCTCATGGTGCTGTGTCGCAGCTCTAAGTCCAGGTCTCATCACCCAGCGAGTTGAAACTTTGGGCGTTAGATGTCAGCCTTCAGCCTTGCAGCTGCAGTACTGGGTGCACAATGACGCCCCTTTTTAAACATTTCCCCAGATGCTTGGTTGGTAAAATACAAAACTAGGCTGCTGACTATGCAATCCAGATGCTCGTTCTGGTTTTACCAAGATTATTTTCCTTGATAAATACTTTAGTTCTCTCAGACAAATACACTTCATTCCCAGACCCCATTTGTCTTTATTTTGCTTGTTCTGTGAACTCCACTTCCATTTATGAATGTCCTGCCTTAGCAAATGTCATCCCTCCAGAGGACGCCTAGCACGGACGATTAACACCTTTAGGGACGAGGCTGCGTAGACTTTGCCAACAGGGCTCTCACCATCCCCAGGACGGAGCCCAGTGGACTCACCGCAGCCTGGCCATGCCTGGACCACCAAGAGGAAGTACTGCTCCCAGGGAGAAGCCCTGAGCTCCACAAAGCACCTGTCTTCACGAGAAGCAGGAACAATCTCTCCTTGAGTTAAGCATAGAGGGATTTTCTCCCTCCAGGTAAATTATCTTCAATCATTAGGAGGTTAATCAATGTATTTTAAAGACCTCAAAGAGTTTATTTAATACTTGTCTAATATCATTAAAGCGTTTCAAACAGGAGAATTGAGATTGTTACAAAAAAGTATCCTTAACTAGAAACATAATAGCTCATAAAAAAATGATACTGTTAAAATGAGAATACTTGTGGATTTCAAGTGGGTTTGCCTCCACCTGAGGTCACGGCTGGAATTTCAGAGAAGGGAGGAAGCTGTGGAGCTCATCCGGATGACCCAGCAGACCGGTAAACGTTTCCTCCAGAGAAGGAAAACAAGCAGGTCACTGAGCACTAATGAGATGATGTCCACATAGATGTCCATGCTGAGTTAGTAAGGCTCATTTATGAACTAGTTTTTCCATGTGCCTCCTGAGGTTTTATTCTGTGTGTAAGCATGGAGGTCCCTCACAACTCACAAACTCAATCTGCACCACATTAATTTGGAAATGTCAATTTCCCCCTTTTCATGGGCTTACTGTTCCCCCAATTTGATTATCAGTTTCTTGAAGGCAGGTTTTACAGCTTCTCTATTTTAAGCATAGACAATTAAACACTTATTATCCTGCTTTACAGTAATCATTGAATAAGGGTTACTAACAATTCATATTTTAATGCATTAAAGCTGTTAAGATATTTCTCTAAACACATAAATTTGTTTTAAGAGTGACATTGGCACAGGGGGAAAATCTGATTTTGAGACTTATATTCATTACCAAACACATCACTCAGAATTTCAAATTCCTCCAGAACATTATCCAATCGATCTCACTGCCATTGATAATTGACTGAATAAATAATGGTTGAAAATGGGGGTCCAAAGGAGATGACAAAAGGAAGACTTTTTTAAGATGTTTGAACCTGAATCAGTTTCAAAGGTACAAATCTATTTTTTTTTAATTCTGGGTTACAACCAATATGACACATTCCCTTCGTTTAACAACATGGTTCGTATTTCTGCTATTTATGAAATGTGCTTCTGTGTTACTCATTCAACAAATATTGATGGAAACTGAACTGTGTTTCAGGTACTATGTGAGGTACTGAGCACACAAAGATTGCTCACACATAATCCCTGCCCCCAAAGAATTCACGAACTCACGGGGAGAACAAAGAAGTAAATTGCTCATCTGTTAACTCACTTATTCAAAAAATGTATTGGGTGCTCCCTATGAGTCCAGCACTGTTGAAAGCGTGTGGGGCACATGAATGAACAAAACCCATGAGCCTCGCCATTGGGGGACTTTCTTTCTAGTGGAAGAAAGAAGACAAGTCCTAAAACAGCACAACAGCTAAGGACACAAACTGAACGTGGTAGGAGGGTCAAGAGGGCCAGGTGGGGGAGGGTGCAATTTCAAATAAGGTGGACAGAGTGTGATCCCACTGAAAAGTAGCATGTCTGCAAAGACAGGAAGGAGCTAAACCAGCTGGCCAGGTGGATTATCTGGGGGTAAGAGCTTTCCAGATAGAACAGGGGCAGGCAATCTACAGTCTGAGGGCTGAATGCTCCCCTTTGGCCATAAGTAAAGTTTTATGAGCACAGAGTCACAGGCATTCATGTACACATTGGCAATGGCTGCTTTCACGCTACAATGGCAGAATTGGAAAGCTGCAGTGGAGACCACGTGGACCACAAAGCCTAAAATATTTACTCTCTAACCCTTTATAGAAAAAGTCTGCTGATCCCTGGGAGAGACAGAAGAGCCAGTGGCACTGAGCAGCACCGAAGAGGCTAAGGCAGAGGGAGCAAGGGGTCAGTAGAAGGACGGGGGACAAGGAGGCAGTGGGAGGTCGGTGGGTGGCACTTTGGCTTTCTCTGCAGATGAAATGGGGCCTCTGGTGGGTTTTCAGCAGAAGGACCAAGAGCTCCAGTACCATGGGTACTGTGGGGGTAAGCACAACCGTGCACAATGCCGAGAAGGGATGAAAGAGACCCAACCGAGTCTGGGGAAAGGGAAACTTCAACTGAAGGAAAGAGGAGCCAGAATTAGGCAGGAGGCAAACATCAGCATAAATAGTACGTGCAAAGGAATATGGTGAGGAAGGCACGATGCAAGCAGGGAGCTGCACACCTCCTAAGGCCGCCAGGAACACACATGGGGAAAGTAGCAGGAGTCAGGGCTCAAAAAGCAGATGGAGCCAGATCACATGGCCCAGAAAAAGAAAGCAGGTAAACCGGAGGAAGGCATCTACAGCCGTGCCAGGCCTGCTCTCCCTCTCCACGCCAGCCCTTGCTGACAGCCGATGGCACGTCCCACCACCTGGGTCTTGTTGTGCACAGGTGCATTAGTGAAGGTTGGTGTACATCTGGTAGTGATGGTGGTAAGAAATTGTACCTGGAACTCTGGCATGTTCTAGATCCACGGGACTCGGCTTGCTCAGAGCAGGGTTTTGAAACCATGTCAGGTATTTACGCTGGGTTTCTGGAAGGTGTTGTGGCAAGATTAGAGGTTTGGTAAGTCCTTAGTCAGGGCTGCCTGTGTCCTGGCAGGATGTCACCCTGGACAGGCCAATGCCATCACTGCCTGAAGATGAGCCCTGAAGTGCTGGGGGTCCCGCAAGGCGGGGGTTGCGGAAGGGCCATGGCTTGCTGTGCTCTGTCTACATGTTCCGAAGCCCTGACGAGCAGTCTTCATGCCTACATGATTCTCTCAGTCTGGAGGGTCAGAGTGCTCATTTCCGCCAAGCCCTCACTGCAGTCCTTGGAGGGAGTAACTCAGACACAGAATGAGCCAGACAAGATCCCCTTTAGGATGCTGCCCTGAAAAAAGGTGCTTCTTCCCCAGGATCATGCGGCAGGGGAAGGATGCCCAGTGGAGAGAGCAGCCGTAACATATTGTCCACCTCAGCGCTCTGGGGAGCAGAAGGAGGAGCAGGTGTAAACCAGCACTGCCTTGGGCAGAGGACCGACAATCTTTACCTCCAGCCTTCCGATTCTCACTGGAAACAAGAAGGCAACATCGTCTGCTCAGAGTGAGGATGAGACTGCGGAAATGAGGAGACTGCAGAGGGGGCAGAGGATTTACGGCAGCACAGCAAAGAGGATTAAGATTGTCACCAGAAAACAAGATGCTGCAGTTTAAGATTTCAACATTTGAGCATTTCTTGATTAGAGCACAGTCATGAGTTGAATTGCATTCCCCCAAAATATATGTGGATGTCCAACCCCCCACGATCTGTAAATGTGACTTTATTTGGAAAGAGCGTCATTGCGGATATAATGGTTGAGATGAGGTCATATTGGATTAGGGTGGGCTCCTGATCCAATATGACTTGTGCCCTTATATGAAGATGGCTGTGTGAGGACACAGAACACACAGGGAGAAGGCCATGTGAAGACAGAGGCAAAGACTGGAGTGACGCTGCCACAAGCCAAGGAATGCCTGGGGCTACCAGAGTGGGAAGAGGCAAGACGAGTCCTCCCCTAGAGCCTTCAGAGGGAGCAGGGCTCTGCTGACACTTGATTTTGGACTTCCAGCTTCCCGAACTCTGAGAGAATAAATGTCTGTTATTTTAAGCCACTCAGTTTGTGGTACTTTGTTCTGGAAACCCTAGGAAACAAACACAGACATTGTCCAAAATGTCAATAAAGGCATGGCTTGAGGAAGTAGAGATGGTGGGTGGCTGGCGGGAGGTTTGGGTAGGAAGAGGCCTAGGACAGTGCTGGTACAGCAAACGAGAGACATTGATGACTGCTGTGCTGGTCATTTGATGAGTTTGCCCTATGAGTTAACTAACAGAATTATGGGAAGGGGCTACCTCCATGTAGAGGCAAATTGTCCTACACGCAAGTTAATCACAAACGGTAAATCGGAATGCAAAAATTTTGCTGACCACGGTTAGTAGATGCTATCCTCCAGACCTCTCCTGCTGAGAGAATTGTCTTTCCTCAACACCAAAAAGTTGGAAAAAACTGGGAAATGTCCAAAACAAAGACATGAGTTCTGTTTATCATCATACGTGAGCAGCTGTTAGCGGAGAGAGAGCCTCCAGGGGTCCCGAGTCTTGCTAGCACCTCAAGGGACCCCAGACTGCAGAGTGATGGGCAGGTCTGAATGTGCCCGGAGGACCTGGATGGGCAGCAGAAGGATGGGGAGGTCAGGAGCGGCCAGCCCCAGAGGGCGGCATGGGGACTGCAGGAAAGCGTGGAGGAAGCTTGTCATGTCAGGAAAGAGGAGGCTGACTTCCTCTTTAGGAGCCAGTAATTCAGGGCCATGGCCCAAAATGTACCCCCATTCACTCAGCCAACAAACATTTATTCCCTGCCTACTACACATCAGATAGCCCATCTGACTTTGGGGAGTTCACAGTAATTATCTTTATTTATTGAGCACTTGCTGTGTGCCAGACACTAATATCCATCCTCTCTTCATTGTCTCATCTTATCTTCACAAGAGTGGGGTCAGGTGGCTAGTTAACTTAGGTTTACAGACAAAGAAACCAAGAAGTGAGACACAAATCAGTATCCTGAAGGGTGAGCTTGATTCACCCTTAAGTCTTTCCACCGCCAAAGCCTCCTCCCTCTCCCCGTGAGCCTGATGTCATACAACAGAACCAGAGCACAGTCCCCAGCCCCTGGGGGCCCTCAACATAGTGAGGAGACGAGATACATATGACGGAGCACAGGGAGAAAGTGCAAGGGAGAGACACACACAGTCTTTGGATTCCTCGAGGAGGAAGGACTTGGAGAGGTCAAGGAGGGCTTCTGGGTGGAGCACAGGACTCTTGAAGGATGCAAGAAAATTAGCCGGGAAAACTAAGTGTGTGTATGAGGGGAGCAATCGTGGGATTCTAGGCAGGGGACACAGAGGGAGGGAGGAGGGGACGGAGGATAAAAGATAGGGCCAGATCATGAAGCAACTGATAAGGATGGCAAAGGAGTTCAGGCTTATCCTGAAGACTGGTGGCTGTGGCTGCATTCAGGCCCTGGAATAGGGCATTTTGTCCCTGCTGTGCTGGTTCTACAGTCTTTAAGCCCAGTTAGTTGTCAGCATTATAAAAGTAGAGATGTCACAAGAAAATCAAGATTTCTGACTTCTTGAGAAAAATCAGATGCCCTGGTCACCCGGGCCCAGCACTGCCCATGGCATGAAGAGGCAGAAATTCAGTGGCCACCAAGCCCTTTAGAGACAGCCTGAATGCTGCTGTTGGCCACAGTTCTCACCACCCCCAAACGTCCACACGCCCTCTCTCTCTCACTGACATTTACTAACTGGCTCCTGTAGACAGCTGTGGTTGTCACACATTGGTACACACCTGGGGGCTTTTTACAAAGACTTGAAGAAGAATATGATCATATTTGTGTCTCCTCATAGATAAAGAAGTTGCCTGGGATAGACAGAGAGACCATCCATTCATTCTTCTTATGTATTTACTTTTACACTTTCACTTATTAACATCTGTTGAGCACTGGCCAGGCACCGTGGATACCCAGGATTAGACGAGACCAGTGCAATCTGATGTGGAACTAGCTTTCTAGAGAGAGAGGCAGGACTCAATAACCAAACACGTAATCAATAAGGTGATAATCAATAGGGATTCCCCCTAGGAAGGAAATGGAAAGGTGATGGGATGGAGTAACCCAGGAAGCTCCTTGGACAGGATGACCAGGGAAGGCTTCTCCAGGGAGGAGACACTGAGGCTTGACATGAAACTCTGGACCTCATTGCAGCCCCACAGGGCAACATGGATCTTGGCAGATTCACTAAAAAGAGGTACAAATCTATCGTCAAGTACAAGATAGCTTTCTACTCCTTCTATCTTCTTGTCGCTGCTGCCATACAGACGACGGGCACTGACAGAGAGAAGGAGCATGCTAATGCCAGAAGACCCTGCTGGAGACGGGAGAGTTCTTTCAGATTTCAGATGATTACCTTAACGTCTTTGGGAACCCCAGTTTGATGGGCAACATTGGCAGCTGGCTGGTGGTTCAACCTTTGCAACAAACCTCTCCAGAACAGTGCCAGATCCTGCGGGAGAATTATGGGCAGAAGGAGGCCGAGAAGGCAGCCCGGTGAAGGCGTTACACAAGGAGCTGAATCTGCCAGGTGTGTACATGCAGAACGAAGAAGAGTTACAGCTACCTTATGGATCTCATTGAGCAGTATGCTACACCTCTGCCCCTGGCCATCTTCCCGGGGCTAGCACGCAAGCTCTACAAGCAGAAAAAGTGACCTAGAGACAGCAAGAGCAGGAAGGAGAGGCTCTCAATAAATTACTGTCTAAGTTTAAAAAAAGGGGGAGGGGAGAAGGTCTCAGGTGGAGGGGACAGCCTGGGCAATGGTCCAGAGCAGGGGAGGACATGGGTAATGGGAGGATGATGGGGCACAGCTTGTTTGTGTGAGGAACAGGGGGGGAGAGTGGAGGAAGATGAGGTCCCAGACGTCCCAGAGCAAGCCACGGAGGGCCTCCAAGTGCCAGGGAAGAGGGACGGTATTTTCTTTTCCCAGAAAAGGCAAGGCATTAAAGAGTGCCTAGGCCGGGGACTCTCAGGATCTGGGTCCAGTGTTGAAAGACCACCCTGGCTAGTTCATGGAGAATGGTCAGAGAAGGGCTACAGTAGCATTTCTGAGGAAACCTTGAACAAACACAGACACAGAGAGAATAGGAAGGAGGACCCCCTCATGACTCCCCTGCATGAAGGCTCCTTCCTGTCCCCACTATGCTCTGCCCAGAACAAATCCACTGCTCTGAGCTCCATCTGTTGACTCCTGTACCTTGATTGCCAATCAGTTCAAAACTCAAGAGGAGAATATAAGAGCATCCTTTAATGGGTCCCTAACGTCACAAAAGGAAAGAGAACCCTTCTTGGACACTGCAGAACTAAGGGTGTTTGTTTTTAGCTTGTCTGGGATTCTTTATTCGTTATCTCATTTAAGAAGGAGGAGATCTGAGCATCTTTATAAAAAAAATGGTGGTCATCATTAGCGAGGAAGAAATTCAAGGCCATGGCAAAAAAGAAGGGATAACAGATAAGCAACAATCTCAAGTAAGAAAGAAAATTACTTCAGAACCACAGTGGAAAGAACTGAGACAGGGGCGGCTGGTCAAAGGGCAGAGGGGATGCAGCGTGTGTTTTCCAACTAGGGCAGTGACAATAAATGCCCTGCATCCAAGCTCAGCAGGGGACAGCAGCAGAGCTAAGTGGGGGTCAGAGGCTAGAATCTGTCCTGGATGGGGATCAATCAGAGCAGAAGACCAGGGACAACCAGGAGTAGAAACATCTCAGGGTTCGATAGAAGAAGGAAGCATCCCAACAGACACAGCAGAAGGAATAAACACGTGGCTGCAAGAACTTGAAACCCTCAGTCAGGGCTCTCAGCTCTCTCTCCCAGGAGTGAGGGCCTTCCTGGTGTGGGCCAGGGAAGGGGCGAGGAGGGCTGCTCTCTGAGAGAAGCAAGGCCATTCAGTGCCGTGGGAGTGATGATGACACTGTATTCTAAGTGGTAGCTCCACCATGTTTATTTTGGAAGTGTTTCCAATGTCTGCAGTTGTTGGATGAAATCACATATATAACAGCAGTGTCTTTTTGGAATCTCAAACATTAACTCCTTTGTTAAACAAATAATGGCGACATGCCTACTAGGACTGTGATAAGCCCTGGGTTAGCTCTTGACTGTCCTTATTACATCCCCTGACTCTCAAATGAAAAGGATTCTACCCAGAGAGTTAATAGGATCTGACCATCTGATCAGCCAGGGGGTATCTGAGTCCTACATAAAGAAACAGCCAGTGTTTAGAACTCCTGCTATGACTTGAAGTCTTTTTCCAGGATATTCTTAAGGGTATCACTTTTGGGAAAAGAAAGGCATTGTGCTCCTAATTACTTTTTACTTTGCTTTTGGCAAACTCTAATTACAATGCCTTTGGTTGGGGGAGAAGTAATTTTGATTTTTAACTGGAAACTTTGCTTGGCCAGTAAAAGTCAACAAATGAATAGAAAGAAGAATTTTAAACTACCCAGATGAAAGCTTCAGGGCCGAAAGGAGACCTTCCAGAGAGAGTCAATGAGTTCGGCTGAAACCAGTTCAAAAGAAACAATGTTAATGGAGGGAATGTAGCTACTGTTTGGTTTTGGAAAACAATTCATCCTGCCCTTTGGAAGCATGCAGTCATTCAGCTTCCCGGACAGACTCGATGAGGAAATATTCTTTTCTACAAGGGAGTCTTTAAAAGGCAAACTGTGATGGCCGGTTTGACTATATTATTTGACAAAATACTTGTGTATATATATACACATACACACAAATATGCATAAGTAATGGGTCTAACCTAGAGGTTCTCAACCAGAGGCAATTTTTCTCCCCAAGGTATATTTGGCAATTTCTGGAAAAAATTTTTGTTGTCACACCTGGGGTGGGGGACAGTGCTATTGCATCCGGTGGGTATAGGCCAGGGATGCTACTAACCATCCTACAATAGCCAGGACAAACCACCACTCTCCAACAAAGAGTTACCTGGCCCAAAACGTCAAGAGTGTTGAAGTTGCGAAACTCTGGTCTACACAATTAGCTTGTACTTGGCAAAAGGCCAGTAAATCTTTGTAAAACTTTAGAGCTCAAAATGGTAAATCCTATAATTACAATTTCAAGATTTCATCTTTGTGCAAATTATCAAATATATGCTTCAGGGAATGGATTGCATATATCTGTCCATATCCTCATGTTTGTGAATGTGTGCATGCAGCCACATTCACACATGAACATACACATATACAGAAGGCTATATTTCAGCTAGCACATCTCAGGGCATTGTATATAGCCAACCTCAATTCGGGTGGTTGGCACCACTTTCTGAATGCTTAGTGAGTAAGTGACCAAATTGTAGTCCAGGATTGAAAGGAAGTCTTCTGGGGGTTTCTGATTTCTTCAAAAACAAAAAACAAAAAAGGACACAAGGAGTGTGGTTCTTCTTCCATCAGATGTTGTCATATCTGGATGCAGTACCTGAAATTGCAGCCATGATGCTGCATCCACGAGCAGAGCTGGCCTGAGGACCAACCAGACAGACTGTGGATGGCAGGCAGAGCAGTGCCAGGATCTGGGTCCTTATGAACTCTTGAGCCATTGAAGTAAGCAACTCCGAAGACATCTACCCCAACCATCTAGTTATATGACTTATATCTTTTTTGTTTTTTCAATTGGTTAAGCTATTTGGAGCTACCTGTAGACAACACATTCTTTTACACAGTGTCTGAAAATTTCATGAAATGCTAGTAATTTCCCTCTTTAGATATACAATAAATAAGCTAAGAAAGAATGCACATGCGTCTTCAGATATCTTTGACACAATATCAAATTTCCTAAACTTCAAACCACAATATAAAACAACAGCTTAAGTTTGATGAATGCTCATATCAACATTAGCCCTGTTATCAAGGTCTCCAGTGTGGGAATATCACTTCTCTTCCCATTAGCAAAGAACCAGAGGATGCCCTTCCACATTGAAGCTCAGAACAAGTTACATTTTGTTCTTTTTAGAAAACGAAGAAATTGTTTTTCTTCAGAAACCGTGACAATTTTCTTTGGAGCACCAAGTAACCAGGCATCATGGACGAATAAGATGGGAAAGTGGAAGTGAGAGTGACGTACCATTGAGCCATTTGGAGTTGTACTGCGCTGTGCGGAGAGGCGGTAAGACGCCCAGGCTCCGGTAGATGGCGGGATCGCGGCCCGGGAAATCCATGGCGGTAGCAGCATAGAGCTCCCCGCCGGCCGTGAGGAGAGCCGTGGAATTGTGCTGGGGGCTGTAGGGGCAGCGGGCCATGCCGCTGATCTGATCATGGATCTCCGTCAGGTTACTCAACTACGAGAGAAGACAAGAGAGAGAAACCAATTAACCCCCATGAACGCCCATTAATGGTGTTAATGGATTATGTCTACCTGAACGGCAAATGAAGCATGTGCTATAAACTCTCTGGGGCTCAGGAAAAGACACTGCAAACTTTTACCCTCTGACCGTGATGAGAACAGCGTGCTGTGGTCACGGTTAGAGAATCCAAATAGATCTCTCTCTCTCTCTCATGATCCCTACGAGTTACTGCACCCCATGCTATCGAATACTCAACAAAACATGAAATAAGATTATTGTATATGGCTTCTAATTATGATGCATGAGGCAGTACAGATTTTTCCACTTTAATAAAGAAACTGACTTCTATATTTATAGAAAATATAAACTCCAATAAAGAATGATGTACAATTTTATCAATATAAGTGGATCAAAATATTATGAATAGTCCAAAATTGTGTTCAGGGGTAAGCATGTCTGGATTTTTAGCACCACATAGCCCAAATTTGCAAGACTTTATTTTTTCAGTTTTCAGAGAGGCAACTCGGTGTCTTGCAGGCGTCTGGTGTGAGTGAGTGTGTCAAGTGCTGGATTCCCAACGAATCACTGAATGAGAAAAGCTCGGTGAGTGGCAGGGCATCTTTGTTCCACTTGCTTCTTCACTCTTCCCTGAGAGGTGACAGAGCAGAGAGGTTAGGCAGAAGGACTCACACACACCACCTGCTCTACCAGTGGACTTGTAGCCTCAGGTAAGTGACTCTTCATGCCTCAGGCTATTTCGTAAAATGACGACTCAAAGGATGATCACCCCATGGGGCAGATGTGAGGATTAATGATTGAGTCGATGTAAAGTGCTCAGAACAGGGCTTGGCACCCGGAGATCTCTCTGTGAGCATCACTTATCACCCTCCGCCCCCCATTATTTCCAATAACTGAATGTTAACTTGAGAATAATGAAGAGTTAAGCAGTGGATAAATTCAGAGCCTGTAAGAAGTTGTGTAACCAGGAAATTAACATAATGATATTTCCTCATTATGTTCCCTGAGGAAGATCAAATTAATACCCCAAATTAGGAAGATTACAAGTGCGCTCTGATAAGCCTGCTGCTCTACATATAAGACATGGATGCCAAAAATCCCTCCCTCAATAATGACAGGTGAAAAGAAAAAGAAAGCGGCTCAGTTATCACTTTACTTTGCCTAGGGTTCCATTTGTTGGGTTGCTTTAATTTTTTGACATGCTTCTTACCCCATGTGTAAGTTATATTTTCTTTAGTTGTGTGTGATTTTAGGTCATTTAAATACTTAACAGTATCCCTACAATAAAACAGAATAAGAAAAAAGAACGTGTTGAGGATTAATGTTGAGGGTCACTGGTGAGGAAAAATCTGGTAGAAATAGCTTAAAACATATTTAACTTTAATTATACATGCTATGGTTATTTCCAGTTCTTTACATAATTGACAGTTGTGATTAGGAATAAATCAATAATACATCAAGTATTTATTAAATTTGACAAAAGATGTTTTTTGAATTAAAGAGCAACTCCTTGGAGAACAGAAATATATTTAACACTAGGGTTTTAACGGAACGTTCGGATTTTGCGGATATTAAATTCCGTCAAGGCTCAATGTGAACACTTACCGTCCGGTTGGTGCAGACGGGCGTGAAGGCGTTGGTCCCACAGGTAAATAACCGGTCACCGCCCACCAGAAGGACCCGGATGTAGTTCTGACATTCCTCCTGAAAAAAGTCACAAGAAACACCTTAAAAGGCCTGAGCACAAGATGAAAGGTGAATATGAATACAATTTGTCTGGCTAATAAAGTAAATGTTAATTGACCACTAAAAAGAAAAGAGAATAAAACTCTTGGATATTGACCAACAAATAACAATAGCGACATTGTTAAATAATCTGACTTGCTCTACCAGCACACTTGTTCAAGAGAGGATATTTACGAAGATAAATATATGTTCAATTAAAATCTCAAAGTGTGTGTCTTCTTTTGATGAACCTGGTTTCATTTTGAATTGTATGTGATAACACTGCAAATCCTAAACTGCCTTGGACATGTAATAGGGAAATAAATAAAAGGAAACGATTTGAGGCTGCTCACGAAACAGTGTCTTAGAAAACTTCCCCAGGACTCCGAACAAACGTTGCAAATGCTTCTCCCAATGTGAGGGTCACATGGGCAACTCTGTATACCAAGTGGAACAAGTTTTACACATAGTTCTCAGACTACATTATGTACATAGTAAGAATCTATAAACATTTTTATTCTTGATGGACAATAAAAATATAACTAATAAGGAAGGCATATCCAGAACACGGGGTACAAAACCTCTTGCTGAGAGATGACCCAGAGCTGAATAGTTTGTGGTTGCAAAGCATTCATAGAAAATCTGGGGCCATCATAGTAGTGCATGGACTTTTGAGCTAAAAAGATCTTCAATCATTCAGCCAGCATTTACTAATTACACACTTTTTGGGAGGCACAGTGCTAGAAGTCATGATCTAGGCAGTTACTAGAAAACTAAAATACAAGGCCATGAGAATTACTGTGGAGTTGGTTGTGCACATGCTGTGATAAGGAGGCACAGAAGAACAGCATATTACTAACTACAGAGGGGAGGGAAAGAGAAGCGGTATAGGAAGGCTTCCCAGAGGAGGTGACACCTAAGATAAGTCTCAAAGGAAGAGCAGGATTTAGTGAGGCTTCCTGGAGGAGGTGCCACCTGACACTTGTATGATTTTAATGAGCAAAACAAGGGAAAGATATTCCAGGCATGGGGAAAAGACTATGCCAAGGCACTGTGGCTGGAGAAAGTGTAGTGCTTCCACTGTGTACAGAAGGGGTCACACATAAACTGGGAAGCCAGACACAGGCCAGGGGTACCAGGCTAGTGAGCTTGCATTTTACTCTGAATGTGAAGGGACCCATTATATGTTTGTACTGCATGAAGTTTTGACCCGATCCAATGTTTGTCGCTGAAGGGCCACTCAGAAATCACTGTGGAAGCTCAACTGGAGATGGGGAGACTGTAGTTCGGGAGGCAAGTAAGGAAACGCTTCCCTAATTCAGGCCCTCATCACTTAGTGCCTGGACCAGGCAGGAGCTGTGAAAGGGCAAAGCCAGAATCCAGCAAATCAACAGGATATGGTGACTGACCAACCAACTGACCTAGAAGATGCTGAGTGACGACAGGGTGGGTTCAATCACAGACTGCCCCACATCAGGAAGATGTGGACTTAGAGGCTTAGCGTGTCCCCTTCAACCAAATGGACCCCAGTTTCCAGGAAATGCTGATTTGCCATAACTCAGTCTGCTCGTGGCCTGGCTGTGAAGATATTTGAATTTGCTTTCCAAATGTAAAGTGCAATATCAAGGGTAGCTAATTCTCCTAACACTAGCAATAATAGTAACAAATTATCATTGGCTGCTAATCTGAACAGACTTTAACTGAGGGGAAAATAAAATTAGAATGAAAGATCTAAGTTAACTGTCAGAAGAGTTAAGAAATGAGTGTAAACAGTCCACAGTAAATTAGGTAACTGAGAAAGGAACCCCAGATGGGGAGGCTTGTTTTGTTTTGTTCTGTTTTGGTTTTATAACTGGGGAAAGGGCAAGACACTTCTAATGAGAAACAACAAAACAAGACTTCAAAGAACCACATGGTTACCCCTTCTCAGGCTCAGGGAGCACAGGCAGAACAAACGGAGGGCGAGGCAGAACCACCACTCAGGGAGCAGAGGGGCACAGAGCTTGCAAAGACAGGATGAAGGTGAGGAGGCAAACAGGAAATAAGCATGTCTGGGGGACCCAGAAAGACATCTTGGAGACACAGGGCTGAGAGGGCTCAGCCTTAACGGCCTTAACAGATAAAACAGACCCATCAAAGACACTATAATAAAGAATGAGATGGAAATTATGCGCAGTGGAGAGAGGTGGGGGTTTGTTTGTTTTCTGTTGCCGCTTTTAAAACTCTTTCAAGACTGAGTCAAGATGTAGAGGAACATTTCTGCTTGCTTCTTTAAAGCAGGAGACTGACACAGGGTAGAAATGCACTAGAGGCAGTCACATAACCAGGAACCACACGGTCAAGGGTAAGGTATTCCAAGAGAATCATGCTGATTGAAAAGATGCGATCCCACAGCTGAGTTCTACAGACCTGCTGAGGAGAAAGCAAGTGCCTCTAATCAATTATGGGACAGGAAACAATCAAGATAACAAATGTGTTGTTTATCTTAATCTCCCAAAAGAAAGACCAAGTGGAACTAGGACTGTCTGTCGTTAACACTCCTGAAGCCCCCTTGCAAACTTGAGGAAGAACTAGGAAGACGGTGAGAGAACGTGATAAACAGGATGCAGAAGTATGCCAGAGGGGAAGGGCAAATCCAACTGGTCATTTTTTAAAAGTCTTGGAAAACAGTAAATGAAGGAGAGCACAATATTACTTCAATTAGACGGAGAATTAAAAAAGCATGTTGTAATAATCAGGACCATGTGACAATACAGTTGGGGGCTCTACTGTCTGAGAAGGGTCACGTGTCCATGTGTCACTGATTGGCTTTCCCAAGTTCAGTGAGTGTGTCGGGATGAAGGAGGTAAATGTCAGGAAACAGAACAACTGGACATGCAACCTTGTACAGTCTCTTTTTTTAAAGGATGGGAGATGGACGCAGCATTATGGAAGCCGGAGCTGCCTATGATAAATGGGATCTGATGAGGGTAATGTTCTAGATGAATCCAGCATGCAAGGTGGGATGGAAGAGGGTGGAGGAGGGGGGAGGAGCAGCTCTGTGTTGTCACCAATGAGTCTGGGATGAGGCGTGCTCACTCCTACAAGAGAAACTTCTGGAGGCAGACTGGCATTTTTGTGTTTCTTCTTAACTGTCAAGAGCTGAACCTATTAGCCCAACAATGTGGCTCAGCTCATCTCAGACCCTTACTGTTTCAGTCCCTTAAAAATTCCCTCATGTTTAATTCACAAACTGCTTCAAATGATCCCAGAAGCAGACTGCATATGAATCCTAAACAAATAAATATATTTAAAATAATAACCTTATTTTTTTGAAGAGAGATTTGGGCAAGTTCAAGCAAAACAGAATGTAGAAACATAGAAATGGAACAAGTGGAGGTACTTAGCTCTCGAGCAGAAGATAAACGTAGGAATCAGAGAGTCAAAATTAAGAAGGAAAGAAAATGGTCTCAGTGCCAGGCCTCATAATAGCTTCTCTCCTCATGCTAGTGATCCTGAAACCCAAATTTTCCTATAGAAAATCTACTGGTAGATCACTTTGTCAGTCTGTGCTACAGACCCAGCCTTTTCACGGGTCATCTGAACTCGCTACAAGTCCTGCTGGGATCACCTGTTTTACAATACAGGTTTAACGTGGAAGTCCTTTAAGGTTCTGTTACAGGTTTCTCTTATAAATTAGCTTATCCAAATGTCTCTGAGTTTCCTTTTCTCATCTAAGAAATTTTATCTTTTATCCCATTTCTGTACCTTGAAAATGGTTTAACAGGATTTAATGAATTCTGGTTTTCCAAGGAGTCATAGTGCTCATTTCCAAGGCTACTAGCAGCCTGGCACCACATGGCTTCTGGTGTTGATAATGAGAGTCATCTATCTACATTTCGATAACATCTCTTGAACATTAAAACAACCCACGTGCGCCTGGGCTCCTGTAGGTGAGTCAACCTGTCCTTGATTTGAAGCAATTCCTATTTGAATTGATAGCCCAGAGGTATATTTGCTGACTCACTGAAAGTGCTTTTATATGAGACCAGCCAATGCCCACTGGGTCTCAAGGACATAAGGCCCCAGCTCCAGGAAAGAGAACATGTTTTAGAACCTTTTTCCTAACGAATTAACTGTTTTTGCCTAATAGCATTGCATAGTTGTTTTTTCAAACAGATATGTTCTGCTTGAAGAAAGGCTGTAACTGTGTAGAAAGATGGTCTGTAAATAAGGTCGATGTCGCAGTAACACCCAGCCCATCTCCCAGCCCATCAATTTAGGGAGCAGGAAGGAGGGCCAGCAGCCTGACAGCCTTTATGCTAATCACAGCGCTCCCACTGAAAGCAGTGTGTCTTTCGCTTAATGATGCATTACCTTTGTGAGCATCCAAGGTGCCAAGAGCAATTTATAGTAATTGCATACGCCTTTTCTGTTGAATGTATACCAGCCAAAGTCATGATTACTAGGTGGATCTTGAAAAACTGTATCCTCCAATCAGAGGTAAATACATATACACATGCATATGTAAAAGACGTATATATGAGGCATATATATGTATTACATGTGTATATATGTGCGTACATATTACAGAAGCAGATATATAAATATGTAGACATACTATTATATCTATATTTATGAGTATATAAATATATATGTATATATTTATAAATATGTAGATATAAATACACACATATATATATTAAAATATATATTATATGTTATATAATACATAGTGTATTAATAAAGTAAAATATATTTCATATATATTTACATAATGTGACTCTTAACTGAGCTGACTCCATGGAAAACTTGTTTGGGAATTAAAACACCAAATTTGGTGTACGCAATTTGCACAGGTTGGTAGCATCTAATCTAAAGAATATTCAAGTTTTGAAGCAATTATATAGAATAAAGGTAGGTCTGTACTGTGCTGCACGCATCGATTAACTCGCAGCTTTCCAAATATTGGCACTTTGGGTGAAAATGTCAAGTTTCACCCCCTACACCACCAGGTTCCCAGGCAGGATGGTGTCACGTTTTTCTTCTCTTCATCGTGTGAATTTTACCTGCTTCCTAGCAGAATATGACAACTCGGGAAGCAGGACCACAGGATCCAGACGGAGGAACAATACACAAAGCTCTGGATTCTAATCAAAACTCTCCCACAAACTAGCAAAATAATTCTAGGAACTTGGTGTTAAAAATACTGAAATGAGATCACAAACAAGAAACTCTTGAAAATTATAAAGTATAATATACGCATAAAGCAGCTCTTTCATTCCCTTAATAATCAGTTGTGTTTCTTTTGTCAAGTTCCTAAAGGTCCGGGTGGGAAGGGCCTTGGTTTAGATATAATAACCGCAACAGACAAGGAACTCTTGTTAGATCACAAGAGAATTGACTATTTATGTTTAAAATAATGTTTGTGTAAAAGACATTGAAATAGTCCTAGAAGCTGATGTCTATAATGGTATTTCAAAAGGAACTAAATACAAGAGATCATATTATAAAAAGTTTTGAATCCATAAAACATATTTTCCCCCATTTTCATAGACAGAATGTTTAAGCCATTGCAGGCAAAGTCAGCCCCATTCTCCAAAGTGAGCTGAAAATTTTACAAAGAAAATAGAACTCAAATCTCCCCAAGAATTGGCAGTCTCAGTGCCTCCCTTCTCGTCCACTAAACAGGCCCAAATCAAATCAAAGATTTGGCCGCATTTTCCTGACCCTGATTCCCTAAACTGTAATTTTAATGGACAATACATGAAATGACATCAGCGTCAGTCCCAGCAATACCAGGGAAACAAGGGGCAATGTGTCACCTTTCTTCTCCCCTGCTCTGCTGTCAGTTGAAGAATGTTCTCATCAGAGAAGGGAGTGGGCGCAGGCCACACCAGCCCTGCAGGGCCGGCCCCCTCATCCGCGCTTTGCATTTCTTGGCTCCGCAGTCAAATGCATTATGCGGAGCAGCACAGACCACTTTTCTTACATTAGGGGAAAAATGAGTTCAGTCAAAATGGCTGGCATTTTTCTCATTTTTGAGGTGTCACATTCTGCATTATTCTTTTTCTTTCAGGGAGAAGGGGAACTTTGTGATTCTGTGTGTAAGTTTTCCTAATACTAACACACAAACAAAAATACAAAACAGTTGAGTTCTCATTTCTAAACTCATGGTTACTAACAAAAGTCTGAATTCCACTCCCCCAAATAGATGTTACATTTTAGTCAAAATGATTCTGTGGGCCCCTTGAACTGTCTGTCAGAACAGGGAACTTTGGGTTGTCTGAATTCTGAATTCAAGGACTAGCCCTTGGGCAGGTGGCGCTTGGCCTGGCTGCTCCTTCTCACAGGGGCCACCTTATTTCCTTCCTCTCTGTGTCTCAGGAGCTGGGCTTGGGTCTCTCACCTGATGGCTACTGTGCCAGGTGCCATTTTAAGAAAGCAACAGAGATGCTAAATAAGGAAGCTAGGAAAGCAGAACGAAGAGCCCTGGATGTCCCTCTGTTATCACTGCCCATGGCCAACCCCTGAAGTGCTGCCCAGACTGACTTCTTCATAAACCCATCACCATCATTCTGTGATGAACTTCCTTAGCACGTGGTTCTGCTACAAAACTGAATTCTATTTCAACCAAGCATATGTTGTTCAAAGCTGTGTGTGAGGTCACCAGTATGTTTCAGGCAACTTCAAAGACTGAGTGATTTATCTTTCTCACAGTATGGGCATTTGAAATTCAACTGCGTCTGTCTTAACATATTCGTCTTAAAAAAAATCCCATCCACAAACACACTTTGAGTCAACGTATAATTATTGAGATTTGCCATTGTCCTTAGTCCATTAAAACCAGAAACATATGGAACTCAAAAGTATGATTTTATTTGGCAATGTTTGTTTCAATCATTTTCTTTCTATGTATGGGGAAAACTCAAGAGTAGTAACAATTGGTCCCTTCTGTGGCATGAAAGATGGCCTTCCCTATTCGTTTTTGGGTTTTATGCTTGCTAAATTTCTAAGCACAAAACAACCAATGATCACAGCTTAAGGCAAAATATGGGCTAGTTTTGATTTAGCAGAAGCAACTTTTCACCTCAAGTAGTAATAATCTGCTAGTAAAAGCCTCCCACACAGATTACTTTAAAATTAGTGGCTCATAGACTATTAGCAGGAGAAATCCTGGCTAGAATAAGTAATCAAACGGTTTCCTTTAATCCACAAGGAGACCAAAGTCTATAGAGGGGAAGGGGATTAATTATTAGTTTTTCTAAAGTCCGTGACATAAATAAAAACGTGTGATCTAGTTGAAATACGAAAGTACTCTTAGAGCAAAATTCAAAATGGACAATGTAAAAGTTGCCAACAGATTTACCATTTGGGGAATTAAAGCAGGGACTCTCAACAAGGTCAGTGTCTGGCGGTGTCAGAGACACTTTTGGTTATTTTTGGTTTTCGTGACTGAATGAGAGAAATTACTGGTATCTAACAGGGAAGGCCAGCGATGCTGCTGAACATTTGACCATGAACAGGACAGATCCCACAACAAAGAGTGATCTGGTCCCAAACATCAAGAGTGGTAAGGGTGAAAAGTGCTGAATTAAAGCTCCTCCCCAGGCGGGGCCTTCATGTGTCTGTTCACTCACTAGCAGAGTGTAGTTAACATCCCCACAGGCTGTGTCCTGGGCGCAACAAGAAACCCTCTTGCCTAGTTCCTAATTCCTGAGTAGGATGGATAACTGAAATGCAGCAGGACAGGAAAACTTTGAATGGCTAGTGATAAATGATGCAATGTGGGGGTGGGACAGGGTCAGGTGGGAATCCCTGAGGAGAGGGACATAAGTCCTGGGAGATGGGTGAGGAAGGAGTGTGGAGGGTGGGTGAGGCTGTGCGGGGGAGCAGTTAAGATGAGGTCCCATCAAAGGGAGAGAGGGCACAGCCATCTGACAGGTCTGGGCTCATGAACCACACTTGTTCAGAGACAGGCACTGTGGTACACGTCCACAAAGTTTGTTGCTGGGTTTCCCAAGACTGAATAGTGCTTAGCGGTCTACCCAACAGAAGAAAAAGGAGGAGGAAGAGCCAAAGTACTAGAAGGAAGATGAAGACAAGAAGGAAAAGGAGAGGAATAGAGAGGAAAAGCAAAAGGGAAGAGACAGCATGGGGAGAAGGAGGTTGTCTGCAGTGCCTGGGACCCTGGAAGGCACCCATGTGACCAGGCAAAGGGGACAACGTGGGCATCAGAAGCATGGGAAGAAAGGTCAGTGTTTCCTGGCAGTGAATCCAGCTCCTAGAAAGAAGGCGGCTTCGTCCATCCCCACCCCCAGGTAGACCGGATTCCCCACATCTCCTTCCTCAGTGCTGGCGGCCTCCTTTGAAGAAGTCTCTGTGCTCTGGTGGGTGAGGAGCAGACGTGCAGCCAAACATCCTCATGTTGAGACACATAAACACTGGAGGACGGAGAAAGAAAACCATACGGAAAGAAGCTTTTCATAAGGGTTATACATAATTCATACAAGCTCAGTAAGGTTAGAGAGGTAAATAAAGTCATGTATCTATTTGTTTATTTTGGGGGTGTTTTAAGAGACAATATTCAGATTCTTTGTAACCTGGTGCTACCTCTACGTCTTCTTGCGCCTCTGATGATTTGTCTCAGAGGCATTTTCTGAGGTTAGACACCTTTCAGTAAATAGCCTTCATCAACTTCTGCCTCTTTTTCCTTTGTCTCCAGGTGTCTTCCTGGCTAAGACTACATTTTCTTCCTTCCCCTCTTCCTTCTTCCTAGTTCTTTACTCAGTTTTGGGAAACCTAATGACTAAGTTTGCTGAGACCTGCCTGTGTGTCTGACTCTCAAAACCGTTTAGTTAAAAGACAGAGAAACAGACAATGAAATTGGTTTGAAAAAAGTGCCTAACAGTCTTTCACAAACACAGATGGTGAGAGCATCTTTTACCGGCGCTCTCTCCATTTGTTCTATTTTCCCTGGCCCGTGGCCCTGCGACCACAACGTGTACCACAAGCCCTCTTTGCTGTTCTTTATGGATCTGCTCTCTTCTGCCACCGCAAGTGTGACTCACATTGGACAGGCCCACGCTTCAACAAAGGAGGACAGTCACTAGCAGAATGAGACATAATGACCTATGTACCAGCTGCAGAAGAATTTCCTAAAGATGACCCCATATAATTTTCTCAGAAACACAGACTTCCCGGAAGGAGGAATCACACATCTTATTGAGCCAGGCAATCGTGTGAAAGTAGCCTGCAATGTGCACAGTTGCTCAGGAAATGCATTTCCAACCTCAGCTACAATCTGCTCTTTCCGTAGGAACTTGGGGATGTAGGATTTTGTATGGAGAGAAAGAGAGCTTATTTTAAAAATATGTTAAGATAAATTATTTAAAAATCTTAAAACTTTTTTTCTTTTCTTTTGGTGAGGAAGATTCACCCTGAGCTAACATCCGCTGCCAATCTTCCTCTTTTTATAAGTGAGCCACCGTCGCAGCATGGCCACTGACAAACAAGTGGTATAGGTCCAAGCCCAGCATCTGAACCTGGGCCACCGAAACAGAGCATGCCAAACTTAACCCCTAGGCCACCGAGGCTGGCCCTCAAATCACTTTTTGATACAATAATTTTAATTATTGTCTAGTTACTTTCTGGGATTAGCTGTAAGGTATGACAGAAAAATTAAACCATTATTTTTAAAATTCAGGCTCATACTTTTCTAAATGATATAACAATTAACTTCATACCTTAGTCTAATGATTGAGAGTGCAAATTAGAGCTGCTCTTATGTTCTGAATCCTTTTTGGAAATGGATTGTTGTGGTTAATATTAATTTTAGGTTAAAATCTCGAGAATTTGCTGTACATATTTTGAATCTTGCTTTTTCCAGTTTTCCAGTTTTCATATCAAAAGACTCTATGTATAGTCCTTCCCAACAGTGATGATTGCCCAGCACTGCGTCCTCCTTACCTGCGATTTGCCCTTGCTATAACAGGCTTTCTTGGTCGCTTCATCACACTCCCACTCCACAGCCTGTAGGAAACACCAAAATGACAGTGACTTTTAAGGCTTTGACTGAATAAAGGGGAAAAAATAAGAAGACACCAGTAACCAGATTAGGAAGTGTGGGCATAGTGTGGCACCAACGTTTTCCTACTAGCATAGAATTTACACCAAATGCATCAAATTCAGTCATATGGCCTTATATTTAGCTTTACAATTGAATTATATTAAAGGACTCATCCCCTAAGTATTTGTATTTGAGCAGTAATAACGTGATATTTAGATCTAGTCACTGTAGAGTTGATGACTGCTGCATTCATTACAGAAACTCTCAGTCCAGTGAAAGCACAGAAGAGATCCATAGGATGCTTAAAAGAGAAGCCTTGAAACAAAATGACCTAAACACTCAGACATTTATATTTCATTTTAATAGTATATCATTTGTCAATATTTATAGATAATGAAGCAAGGATGATTTTGCATATCCTTACTCCCAAGCCACAGATATAAATGATGAATAGTCAATAAAATAAAGAGCTCATGCAAAGAGCTCATTACTGTTTCTTCCCCCAAACCAGTGTCTTTTACTGTTATTGGCTCTGACTAAATATTTATTGGCTCTGTCTAAATGTTTAGAGCCACAACTTTCAAATATTTTTTATCAGACGTCCCAGTTCTAACTCCTGCTGATCAATTTAATATGTACACTTTCACATCTGATGCTAACTTACAAATGGAATCTGTGATTAGTTAAGATAATATATAGCACTTACTTTGTAGGAAGAAATGATGCCTACAAATATTAATGGCCTATACACCGAAACTTTGAATCACTTTTTGAACAAATTTAAGCATCTGAGTTGCATATATTTTCTATTATTGCACAGAATATGGACTTCTATAAGGTAAAAGTGTTTTGTCCATCTGTACACCTGTTCTTACAGTTATATTCTATCTTACTATTCGAGTTGGATTTCTGAAGAATTCAAGATTTCTGAAGAATAAGTTAAATCATTATCAGAAAAAAAAATTTAAGGGAGGAAGAATTTTTTACTAGTTTGGACTAATATTAAATAACAAACTAAACGAAGCCAAAAATAAACTAATGTCAATAATATGAAGGAGAATAATGATTTCACTCTTACTTCTAGAAAGATTTTTTCCTAATTCTCCCAAACATAGGAGAATAACAAAGTCAGTCTAAAACCATTATCTAATATCTTCTGTCCTCCAAAGAATGTTCCATAACAGAGATTAAGACATAAAACACTGTATCTTGTATAACTTATCTTACTTGGCAAATATGAGTCCATAAGAAAAATATTCTAGAGAGAACCACTTCAGTGTCTTTCAAACAGAAACTATACAACTCTCTTCCCTTGTGCAGACTTAGAGATTTTTGTCAGTGTCAACATCTGATGTGAGAATTTGTTAATTCTTTCTGTGATGTTTTCCTGTTCATAATGTTTGATGGCAGCAATAAAGTCACAGCTAATCAGCATCTGATGCAAACAAATGACTTAATTCCACACTAGGATGACAAATACTTTCATGAAGAGTGATGCCACCTCCAGAGAAGAGATAAGAGCTTCATGTACAGTTGTGTAACCATCTATCCCCATGAAGCACAGATAAAATAGTGCAGGTTGTTATTCTGAGTGAAGCCTTCCTCTCTCAGATTGCTTTATAAAAGCTCACTCTGCTGTTTTATTTAAATAAAGATATCCACGCATTTGCTGTTTGTAAACTCAGAACAGAATTGATACATTATGATATATTCTTTAGCAAAGTAGACCTCATTATAACTCTGATTTTACATTACCAAGAGGATTTAGTGTTATAGATCACAAAGTGGAATTTGTGTTATATAATTACTAGGAAAACTATACAATGAAATGGTTTAGATAAAGAGGCATTTGTAGTGCCTCTTGTTGGTCGAGTGATTTGTTTGAAAGTTAAAGAGTAATACTCTCTTCGGTAAACTTAAGAGCTATGAGGAGCAGGGATAGTCCCAGAGTTATGAAAAGAATATTTATCAAATGCCATCAAAATTGTTAGAATCCTTCTGCCAAAATGGCAAACAAACAGCTTCCCACGTCTGCCTAATGCCCAAGTACCCTTTGAATTTTCAAGATAAATATTGTCCAAGGATTGGAAGAGGAAAGTAATAGACAAAAGAATGTGAGAATTTTCAAAAATATTTCATTACTTCATCCAGTTTACCAAGAAAGAGCAACTGCCCACACAAGTTTATTGGAGCAACAGAAAATAGGACAAATCTTACAGATTTTCCTAAAGACAGTTATTAAAAGTAGCAAAATTAGTCTCCTGAAGCATTTTTATTGTACTAGCACCAGCTTCCCAATAATATTCAAATCCAGAATTAATTAAAGACCGTGATTGTATGGCTTTTTTGCTGATTCATTTTATACCTGAACAGAGGACAGGATAAAGAGAAATTACATTAAGAATGGAACTGAATTACCTACTGTAGAGCTGAACACATATTACTGGATATCAGAATTTGAAGAAGAATGGATTGGGAAAATATGTCTTTTCCAGATTGGCCTAAAATTGGGTGTTCCAGATTAATCCCATTAATCCCGTAGTGTCTTTCTATTCACTCAGTGAACTAGACTTTACCTACTTGACCACTTGGCAGCTAGGGAAGAAAAACACTTTCCCTGGAGGGAAACACAAATATCAATGGAACGCTCCCACACTAGATCCTATTTCTCAAAGTTACTCACTATTCTGTTTCAAATTAGATTATGTTTTAACCTGGTCATAACATTTTTCTTCCACAAGATTTGTTCTAATCAATTAAATTCCTCTTAATCAAGCCTTCTTGCTCTACTCTCAATGGAGATTCCTTGCTCTTCTTTCATGGATCACAATTTTGGAACAAATCCCGCAACTGATTTGTGAAGCCATCTTTCTGGCTGACTTACCTTTTAAGACACTTTTCTACCCACCCAAACCTATCTTTTTAACAGTCAAAACAAATGCTAAAACATTCTACATTCTACATTTCAGATCTCAATACAACATTCATGTTCTTTATTTTCTGAATCTCTCTTTTTTTTAAAATCTTACATTTTTGTCATCCCTTCTCTTCTTCTACTGCACAATAGCCCAGTATAGAAAAGGAATCTTAATTATCTATTTCATTCTGCATTTAGTCTTCATTATATTTTTCAGCAGCAGACATATAGCAGTAATACTGTGGGAACTTGGCTATCCAAAGGCTATATGTGCAGTAGGCAATGAGTCTGAAACATCTATATTTTAAAAGACACAAACACTCCTGTTTGCAGTACAAGTTTTTTTGTCTGTAAATACTTACAAATAACATCTGTGCTATTCAACAACCTACAGAAGTTTTGCTTTACGCACACACATTCATTCTCTCTTTGATTTATAAATATTCATTAAACATCTACCAAGTACAAGACAGTGTGCTTGATTATGACTGATGGAGGGAAAACCAGACATATAGATAATATTTGTACACATCAGATATCAGATTACAATAAAATATAAGTGACTTCCATCAGCTTAGATAATGTCATGCTAAATTGAGAATGCAACAGTGATCCCTTTCATTGTTACAGTAGCCACGTTCATTCAGAATCCAGTGATACACTGGAACATACATATTATCAACTTTCAAGAAGTGGCAGTGCTACAGACAGACCTAAAAGGAAATAGAGTAGATTTACAGAAAAGCATTTTATATCTGCAGAAACCCAGGGGATGGAAAGAGCACCTATTGTTTCATGATACAGTAACAGCTCACTGTCATGCACACACACATGCTCAGGTTCAGATAAATGGAGCTATAATCTCAGGCGTAAATCAGACGTGGGAAAGAAAAAAGATCGGCTCTTTTTATTGTACATGTTACATACATATAAATCCATGGTTCTCAGAAGTATATAAACAAAGCTGTGTATTATCACATTCTACAGCGAGAGAAGTTAATTAGACAGGGACCAGCAAAGGCAGATACTTTTCATAAAAATGAAGGGAACAACATTCTAGGCAGATGGGCCACTATGCTTCCAGCAGATGGCTTTGCTAATTAGATACTGGCAAAAGATAACATTTAAAAAACCAGTTTAATTACACAGTGCCAAAAATTAACAACTACCTGAGGGCTTTTTTTTTTTTTAATATGTTTGCATTCATATTCTTATGTCATGCATTTCTGTGAAACGCTGGAGAACGTCAAATTGTCATGGCAATTATAAACAAATTGCCAGAGAATGTGAGACCATAACTTTGTTCAAAACAGAAGCAAAATGCAAGTGAGTGGGAACTTGAAATAACTGTGATTTTTATGTGACTTGAATAAAGTGTCAATCTAATTATCCTTGAGCACAGACATCTTCGCTAATTACCCTTAGCGGCCACACATGCATGGCAGGTTCCACACAAGTGGCACTTGAAATGAAATGGTGTGCATTGAAAGACACAAAGGGGTAAAGAGTTTAGTCAGTTTGGAAGGATTTGTCCCGCATTCCTCTCTACTTTGACGTCTTAGTAGATATTAAGTATATTTATTCACTTTTAATATCAATTTGCAGTACACTGGCATTTATGTCCATGTCAAATAGGCAAGTCTATTTCATTTTTCTGGTGACCTCCAAATCAGAGACTTGGAAGAGGACTTTGGTTATATCATCTAACTACTGTTTTTCGATTCTCGTTAAACTTATGTCATCTAAAACTAGAGATCCATCTTAACCTTAGAGAGTGCCATAAAAATGTGTTAGAGTCATTTTTAAAAACACACGATTTTCTTCCACATAATAACACCATACCAAACTTACTTTGATAATTGCACAGTGGAGTTCCCAAGTTGTTAAATGCTCATTGGGCCTTTTGCTTTTTAATCAGGCTTTTTCAACTGAGGGCTGATATTAGTTGAGCCGACAGTGTATTCACTTCCTAGGCCTGTCATAACAAAGTACCACACACTGGGTGGCTTTAAACAATAGAGACTTACTCTCACGGAGTTCCCAAGCCTAGAAGTCTGAAATCCAAGTGTCAGCAGGGATGATTCCTTCTGGAATCCCCAAGAAAGAATCTGTTCCATGCTTCTCTCCCAGTCTCCAGGGGCCATCAGCAATCCTTGTGGTCCTTGGTTTCTGGCAGCATCATTCCAGTCTTTGCATCTGAAGTAACATGGCATTATCTCTGTGTGTCTCTGTCCAATGTCCCTCTTCTTACAAGGACAACGGTCATTGGATTAGGGCTTTCCTAGTCCAGTAAGACCTAATCTTAACTAATTACATCTACAAAGACTCTATTTCCAAATAAGGTCCCATTCTGAGAATCCAGTGACCATGAATTTTGGAGGGACACTATTCAACCCAGTATAGACAGTGTGACATAAAAGTAAGAGTTTGAGACTGACAATTGATAAGGGTCATTGTTCTGCCACAAACTGGCTGCCAAATCTTAGGCAAAACATTGATAACAATTTACTGAACTTTTTCATTATGCTAACCACAGTGCTAAGTGCTTTCTGTACATTTATCTCACTTAAATCTCTCTAAAATTTTACGTGGGAGATACCATGACTATAGTATTTTGAACGAGGACATTGGCTAAATAACTTTCTAAAAGTCACAAAAATAAGAAGTGGAGGCATCAAGATTCAAACTTAGTACCTTGGATTAGAAACCAGTGCTCTGAACCACACTCCCATCACTGAAAATGTCAAAGTGACCCTTGTTACTGATTGTCACGGTTTCCCTGTTTCTTTTTCCCATAATTTAGAAAGCCATATATCTAAATCACAGAAATTTCTGCATATCTAAGTTCAGAGCTGTTAGCATTCAGTAAATATTAATTAATCCAAAAGAGTATCAATTCTCTGTCATGGAGTGTATTCATTTCTAAAGCCTCTGGATCCATTCATGGTCCTAGTATTGGTTCTAAAAGGGAAATGATTCATCTAATGAAACTCTAGCATCAACAACTGCATGGCCAAGGTCTAATACATCCTTGGGTTGGTTTTGTGAAATTAAACATCTTGAATATGAGAATACAGTCTGTATTTGACACAGTAGCAATGCTGTGCTTTCAAAATGCACATTGAGATACCATCCCTCCTCTAACTACAGCCCTTCAGGGGCCCCTCATTCTCCGGGAGTAAAAGCCAAAGCCATCTGGAATGTTCTGCCATATCCAGTCACTTATTTTCTCTGTCTCATTCCCTCCCACCCCCATGCTCTGTTCCGGGAGACACGGGTTTCTTGGCGTGGTCCTCAGACAATGCAGACAAGTACCATATGGCCTGTATACCAGTTAGTCCCATTTCCTGGAACACTCTTCTCCCAGATACCCACCTAGCTAGCCCCTGTGCCTCCTGTATCTCTATGCTCAAGTGTTATCTTCTCACTGGGGCCCCTATAACTATGTATGTAAAACTGAAATCTGCCTCTCTGACCTCCACTAGAAGGCAAATTGCATTTGGGGAAGCATCTTGCCCTCTTGGTTCACTTATGTGTCCCCAGCACCTAGAACAATGCTTCACACACAACGAAAAGTCAATAGACAGTTGTTGAATAAACGAATTAATATAGAATGCTCTATACCCACAGCCTTGGAAGTGGCTCCAGGGTTTCCCCGTAGGGCCTCTGCTGTGGAAGGGGCACATGAGGCTTTGAAGCCCTTGAGCTGGTTGGGTGATCCCACCAGGTGCTGCCCTTCTGTGGCAAATGCCCCTCAAGGATTCCTCTTCTGAACACTTCACTTTACCCTGACAATGGGAAGAGGAACACGAGGGTGGCTGCTCTTCAAAGAGGGGCAAAAAGGACTAGAGCAGGGACGTGCACCCTTTTTCAGCAGTAGACTCATTTCTCCAAGGAAATTCTTATGCATAATCTCATATAGAAGAAGGCAAAAGTAACATTTACTAAATTCACGTTATAAGTGCAAGATTATAGCATTAAATCATTAGAAAAATGGGAGAGCAAATGCCTGGTGAGTCATAGCACACTCAATATCTAATTATTTCTTTATTTTGTTTTGGTTGCCTACTTTTTAAATAACACTGATTTAAACAAATTAAGTAGTAATAAATAAGGCCACTTTTGGGGGCTGGCCCTGTGGCCGAGTAGTTAAGTTTGTGCGTGCCGCTTCGGCAGCCTAGGGTTTTGCCAGTTCAGATCCTGGGGGTGGACATGGAACCACTCATCAGGCCATGCTGAGGCGGTGTCCCACACAGCACAACCAGAGGACCTACAACTAGAATCTACAACTATGTCCTGGGGGGCTTTGGGAGAAGAAGAAGAAGAAGAAGAGAAAGATTGGCAATAGTTGTTAGCTGAGGTGCGAATCTTTAAATAAATAAATAAATAAATAAATAAATATGGCCACCTTTGAATCTCAGTTTGGAGTGTAATCTGAAACGACAGCAGACATTCTATTCCAGGCTTTACAATAAACCAAGTAATCCACATAATATGACCATAAAAGTTAATTCATCTGAGGGTTTCCAATGCCTTACAATTTTGGTATATATTGGTGTAAATGATGTTAAAATAATAGAATGAAAATGTACGTAATGTATATAATCCCTGAGCACCTCTAAAATCCTGGGGCTCCAGGAAAATTATTTGACAAGTCGCTGTTTAAAGAACCAGTGCCTCTGAAAAACAATTTACAGTGTTGGAATTGACCTGAGGATGGAGAAAAACAAAGTAATGAAGGATGAGCTCTAACTCCTCTCCTCCTGAAAATGGATGAATTGCAATGGGATGATTTTGTGAAAAAAGTGCATTAGAAAAGAGCCTAATAGCAAGGGACATCACAATATCTGGCATAATATTTTATATTATGATTGTCAGACACTAAGGCATCAAGCAACTGTTACACTTCAAAAATGCTGCTATTAATGAAAGTGATGCTAGAAGGTAAGGCTGGTAAGAGCAGCTGCTTTTGGTTTCAAAGAAATTATTTTCATAGATCCAAGTGGGATTTGTTTGAAAAATGGCATATTGTCCAATTTGTTAGCCTAAATGTAATGAAAAAAATCCAATTACTAGAGGAATGATTATAAATGTCCTAAAGTATTGGTATATAAGGAACCCAATTCAAAGTCATCAAGCACGGGATAAAAGTGTGGACATCAGAGTGGACTGACTTCTCAAAGACCAGCCTGCCTAATTGAATAATTCCCACATGTGTTTGGTGGCAAAACTATTGCTTCTAATGTCCTATTTTCTCCTTTTTAAAACATAAAATTATACCCTATACCACATAGATGATGCCGTTCAACTATCACAATATCTGTAATGCTCAACAGAAATTGTGATGCTTGCTGGAAATTAAACAGATGCATCACAATCAAACTCAAAGTAGACATTTAACTGATGAAACATTTATTCTGCACATGCAAAGAGATACCCCAAAAGGAATAAACTGATTATAGAAAGTCATGAAAAATATCAGACGGAGCTGAGCTTGTTAAGATTATTTGAAGATTTTATGGGACAATGATATCAGTTTTGCAAAAAAAAAACTAGGAGTACACATTGGCATGGGAAGCTCTATAGGACTTTGGCCAATTTGAGGCATAAACAACTTGGTATAAGGAAGGTTATCCTGGAAATGTCTTTACAAGGCTAAATTCGTGCTATGGTTTTGACCAAAGCTTTCTTACGCAGAACTCTTGGCTACCACATTCTAGAGCCACAGGGAAAAGTGAAGAGAAACAATTCTGGCCCTAATGCAAGAATGAGTCTCCCAGCCATATGATGAGACTTCATGTGGGAGTATTGTTAAAGGGTTGAGAAGGGGCTGCTCACAAGTAATAAGAAGGACCAAGCTTTTTATTTTGAAGCAACATAAAATGCATGGGGAAAGACTCCAGCAATCACAGCATGAAGGCAAATGAAGATGCCGAAAGGCTGCATTCTCTGTTCTGCTTAGAGTTTCATTTAATTGATATTAATAAGATATTTTTATGTTTTCAAGAGAACTATCCCATTTGTGATCTTGTGTGTTAGATTTCCTTTGCTTGAAGGGGAAGGCGACCTATACTGGGATCATCAGTTTTGGTCCTATGCTTGTACCTTCTGGCTCAATCCTAATGAAGACACTCTATGAACTGTCAGCTTAATATCCGAGAGGGATGTAAATATATGGGTGTTTGTTTTTAGCTTTTCCATGAATATTTTCTATTTTTTCTGAGACTAGCTTCATGAGAACAAACAACACTTCACACCTGATTACTTCTCTCCACAGTTCTGAGTCAGAATGTGTGTGCTGGACCCACTAGAGTGCTTAGAAAGCCCAGATTATGGATGCTTACCAAGGAATTATTTTATATTCACTGAACCACTCAGAATTTACTTCTTATTCATGTCATAAATACTTGCTTCCTAAGACGCAGCCTACCACTATAAAGACCAACTTTACTTCCAGCTTCAGAACATATTGATCTATTTGCCAGAACTCGAGATATAGCGAAAAACTTTTTATGAGCCTTATCCAGTATTATTTCCATAAATTTTTGTATGCAGCTGAGAGAAATGAACATTAAAACTTGTTTTCTGGTGTTCATTTGGGCAATTATATTTCTGTCTTGTTTTAAATAAAATGTGTAACAGGATGATATACTTCAGCTCGAGAAACACTATGATACTCCCACAATATTAAATGAGAACTTAATGAACATTATTGATATATTCATTTCTCAGTTAATATTTAACATTCTCATAATTTTATGATTGTCTGCTTGAACTTAATCAAATAAATAATTTAACAGTAAAGAGCAATTTATGATTTTGCCATTTATTTCTTCACACATTTGTCTCTCTTCTATAGTATAATCAGTTTATTTATGTGCCAAGGGAAGTCCTAAAATGTTACCAAAACTATTACTACACTCTTTGATGAGAAAGAGCTCTATCTAGTAAACAAGTCCAAAAGTGTTTCAAGTGTGAGAATAAGAGCTGATGATTTTTTTTTTTTTTGAGGAAGATTAGCCCTGAGCTAACTGCTGCCAATCCTCCTCTTTTTGCTGAGGAAGACTGGCCCTGAGCTAACATCTGTGCACATCTTCCTCTATTTTTTTATATGTGGGACACCTACCACAGCGTGGCTTGCCAAGCAGTGCCATGTCCGCACCTGACATGGCAAACCCTGGGCTGTCGAAGTGGAACGTGCGCACTTAACTGCTGCACCACCAGGCCGGCCCCAAGCTGGTGAGTTTTTGATATATGTAATGTCTAAGATATATTAATTTAAAATGGATACAGTAGTCCCCCCTTATCTTCAGTTTCACTTTCCATGGTTTCAGTTACCTACAGTCAACTATGATCAAAAAATATTAAATGGAAAATTCCAGAAATAAACAACTCATAACTTTTAAATTGTATGCCATTCTAAGTAGCATCATGAAATCTTACATGAAATCTTATGGAGTGTTCCACTCCATCCTGCCCAGGAATCATCTCTTTGTCCAGCAGATCCATGCTGTATTCACTATCCGCAAGTTTGTCACTTAGTAGCCATCTCAGCTATCAAACCGACTGTGGAGGTGTTGCAATGCTGTGTTCATCCCTCTTATTTTCCTTAACAATGGCCCCACATAGGCATTGTGTCATCTCACATGATCACAAGAAGAGTGAGTACGGTCCAATAAGATTATTTTGAGAGAGAGAGACCACATTCATATAACTTTTCTTACAGTATATCGTTATAATTGTTCTATTTTTAGTTATTGTTGTCAATCTCTTATTGTGCCTAATTTATAAATTATACCTTTATCATAGGTATGTACGTATAGGAAAAACCAGAGTCCATATAGGATGCTGTACTATTCATGGTTCCAGACATCCATGGGGGTTCTTGGAATGTATCCCCCAAGGATAAGAGGGGACTGCTATATTTTTAGTTATAATTTCACAACAAATGGAGGTGACCATCACTCAGTTTTCCCCACCTCTTTCCATCTATTCTCAGCAGCTCTTTCGCTATTCAATTAGCCAGAGTTGGAAATTAATTGCTAAATGTTGCAAATTTACCCAATTTCCTATGAAAGAACCTGATTTCATTGCTTTAGGCAATGAATTTTGCTCCATGGCTCTGAGTAGCATCTAGCAACCCCAAATCTGTGTGTGTCTAGGGGTGAGACATTGTGGTAGGCTGAATAAAGGCCCCCCCACAAATTATCCACGTGCTATTCCCTGGAACTTGTGAATGTTACCTTCCACGGCAGGAAAAGACTTTGTAGATGTGATTAAATTAAGGATCTTGAGATAGAGAGATTATCCTTGATTAACCAGGCCAGCTGTAAATATCAGCAAAAAAACCCATAGGAGGGAGGCAGAGGGAGATCTGACACACACAGCGGACAAGGCAACGTGACCATGGAGGCAGAGATCGGAGTGAAGCAGCCACAGGTTAAGGAAGGCCTGCAGCTACCAGAGTCTAGAAGAAGCAAAGAACAGATTCTCCCCTGGAACCTCCATAGGGAGCTCGGCCCAGGTGACACCTGGGTCTTAGTTCTGTGAGAACCATTTTGGACCCCTGGCCTCCAGAACTGTGAGCGAATGATTTTCTGTTGCTTTACGTCACCAAGTTTGTGCTAAGGTGTTAGAGCATCCATTAGAAAACTAATACAGACATATGGACACATGAATTATGCATACGCTAACGTGTGCACGCACATACTCACAAATGATTTTAATGTCACCAGGTGCATAAATTGACTTCCATGTTACTACCAAACATTGGAGGTGGTCTCTGTTAAATATGAAAGATGTAGTCCCTGATATGGAAGAGCTCTGAGCGGGGTACTGCTGCGGTTTAAGGGGTATTGAGCGGAACATCTGATCCAGACATGGCTGAATGAATCGAGGAGAGTTTCCCAGGGCAGCAAGGCTTGACCTGGATTATGAAAGAGCTGATCAGCGAAGGGAGGGGTGGACGTTCATAAAAAACAAAGGAATCACCCAGTGCAAAGGCCTGGAATGGGAAGACAGTGTATCTGCGGGAGGAACTGAGAGGCACTGGGATAGGGAATGGAGAAGAACGTGCCTTTCCAGGTAGGCGTGCAGTTCAGGACAGCCCACACGAACCATGTCAAGGAGCTCAGATTCTTTTCATGAACTATAAAGAAAAGCCATGGATAAGATGTTAAGCAACACGTCAACAGGGTGAGATTAGTAAGTGAGAAAGCTCTCTCCAGGGGTAGGATAAGGCCCGCAGTGGAGAGTGGCAGGGGACTAGGAGACTGGTGCAGAGCCATTGCAGGCACAGCAGGCAGATGTTGAGAGCCTGAAGTAAGCAGGGACAATAGGATGACACAAGAAGGGATGGGTACCAGCTACTTAGTAGTGGAAAGAGTGCAGCCTGCTGAAAAAACAGATGCGTTGGGGGGGACGCCCACACACTTGACCTGATGACTGGGTGGACGTCAGCAGCTCAAGTCTGTCTAATCTATAATATCAAACTAATTCCCACCGACTCCTATGGCTGGGTTTGGACTGAGTGCCATGCGTGATTCTGGACTGTCTTCTTTCCACTCCCACAAACACTCTAGTGTTAGAAATATAAAACTACTTTGCAATTCTGTTTGAAGAAACACATAATAGGACAGTAAATATACTCCTAAAATGGCAAAATAATTGACAAAAAAGCAAATTCATAAGGTGTTTTGATCATTACGCTTTTGAATCAAACATACTTTCGTTCATTGGTAATAAATTCTGGTTTCTCCAAAACAAACAGAAAAACTCCAATGAAACGAGTGAACCATATTAATCACAAGAAAGGTACCACTAACATTATAGGAATTGATAGTAGTCCAGTACAGAAACTTCTTTTTCAAAGTAATATGATAATGAGTTATTTGCTTGGAACTCTGTGTCCTGAGTCAAGCAAATGAGATGATAGAAACAAGCCACAAACAGAAATGGAAAATGAGGGAATACTTATAATCCTTGACTTACAAGACATTTAGCAAAACTAAAGAAGTTGAAATTTATAAGTGGAAAAAAGTAAGAAAAATAGAAAAGCAAAATTAAGTTTTTCATATCTATTAGTTTTACATTTCTCTTAGATGTTCACGTATGTGGAAAAATTCTAAAGAGAAACATGCTATTAAAAAGCTAATATTTATTCTGCTTCCAAACCAGCCAAATTCAGAATTCATACTAGAGTTTCAGGTATTCTTGTATCTCAGGGATAATTCTCAATATCAACAGAGGAAATTTAATGCCAGTTTTAAGGAACACTTCAGGTCTGAATCTGATATCTCCAGTTTTATGTTTGAATGTAATTCCCCACTGGCCACATTTTGGATCAGCAGAGTGAGTTCAACCAGACCCAACAGACGAATGTGGACCGCAGAAAGTCCTCTGTCAATCTGGAGTTGACACAACGTCCCAAGATAACTGGTACAGTGAGAAGCAAAGCAACAACAGAAACCAGACATCAGAGAATGCGTGACAGTAAAACACCCTAAAAGAGAGGCCAGCAAGACATATTGGGGAAAATAGTTCAAAATGAATCAACTCCTGATAGGTATGATGCCTGGTGCCCTTCTGCCCACCTCTATACAGTCTGCCCTCCCAACAGCCCCGTGCAGCAGGCACCAGGATTACCCTCATCTTACATGGTACATAGAAAGGGGCTCAGTCACTTTCCCAAGGTCACCAAGCTATTAAGTGGATGACCCAGGATTTGCACCCAGGCCATATGGCTTCAGTGTCCATGATAGCCTGCACGCCATGGGCCCTTCTTTCAACGAGTGGAGCACCAGGACCTCCAAATTCCTAACTCCTTCCTGCCTCACCAGAGGGCTATTGAAACATCCAGTCTGCTTGCTTTGAACTCATCAGAAGAAATAGAATACACTGCTTTCTCCTAATAAAAAGGTGAAAGATCCTTGGTGGGGAAATGGGAAATAATATGGTTTGGTTGAAGAGATACCTCATCACTTTGTCACTACTGAGATTTTGACAAAATTGTTATAATTTCAATGTTGGTTCCATATAAACTCATTCATTTGTAAGTGCTGGCTAGCTTCCCCACCCTCCACTCTCACCTGAGCTCTGAAAGAGCATGGAAAACACAAAAGAAAATTTAGTTGAGAATGGTCTATTCACTCTGCAATTCTGTGTAATCATCTAAACCCACTTGAAATAATATCAAAGGCAAGACAAAGAGCGTGTGTGCATGGTAAGTGTGTACATAATCCCATATTCTGACACATTACATTTGGGTAGAGATGGTTAAACTATGTACAGGTAAGTCAAACTGGGTTATATTGCCAAAGTGAGTTTAAATGTTGGATTTGGGAGAATAAAGGGAAAACTGTCCACAGAGAGATCATGCAAGCTGAAGACCACCAAGATCAACAGAGCCCCTGTGTCCTAGATATGTTATGACAGTCCCACTCAAGATGAGGCACAGCCAAGAAAATGCACTTGAAGTTCCTATCTGAGATTCTAAGATCCCATGTCCCTCCTGTTGCAGTGAAAGGCAGGTCCCCACCTCCTTATGTGGAATACAGAGGTCAACCCCCTTCTCCCCCAGTACAGCACAGGGAAACCTGAGGAGGTGTGAAGGACCATTAGGAGGTGACCTCAGTCCTGGGAAAGACAAGGATGAGGAGCCAGGGGGCCTGGTGCACCCTTGGGTTCTTGCACTCGCTGAGAGCTAGCTACAAGCTCTCTCCCAGAAGGTCACTCTTCCTTGTTCCCAGTCTCACCATTCCCCATGTTGTCCTCCCACTGGAGGATCCCGCCCTTCAGAGTCTTCCTAAACAGTCTCAAGGCTGACAATAACGCCACTATTAAAGGAAGTAGCCAAGCATTCCTCCCAAAGCCATCACACAGGCTAAGGAAAAGCACTGCACTTAAATTTAGTATTTTCTAGGACAATCATACCTTAAAGAGCTCTAACATCTCTGAAATAAGAAAAGCTAACAGAACTATCCACCTCATTCCCTAAGGCCTACAGGTCCAACTAGGCCGAATAATTAAGAGAAGCTGTTTTTCTTCTTTGTTTTTCCAAATAGGATAACTTTTTCCCATACACATCTATATGTACTCTCACCCAAGGGCAACTGATTTAATGGACTATGGTGATGGATAATTAGGTCTCTTAATTATTTCCTAGGATTATTGTAGCTGTGAAAGTCAAGCCACATTCACATACACTCAAATAGCAATTATAAAATGTTTAATTGCTTTTTAATTTGGAAATGATTTCTGGTTTTGAAAACTATATCTGTCCCACTGTATTCATCATTTTCTTGGCATATTCAGAGGGCTTATCAGTCTATTTATAACCATTTTGATTGGTTTACCTTCTATAATGTTTTGATAAATGTCATTCTTAATTGGTTAGATTTGTGTTCAGACTAATATACAATCTAGGTGATTGAACCAACACATAATGCTTAACTACACAATTTTAAATGAATCTATTTTTAAAAATGGATGCAGCAAGTCAAATGTGGTCTACAGAAGCTCACCCTTCCTAGACAAATCACCCTGGGCTTTTCCAAAAGATTTCATCCCGAGGCCATATCTGATCATTTCTGCCTTTCCTTTCAATAATGATGGGTCTCAGAAGAAAGAAACTCTTAGTGTTAGGAAACAGCTTCTGTATTGCCATTACGTCAGTGATAAACAAAATTCTTACTGAATATAGTCCTAAGATGACGAAGGAAAGTTTCTCCTCCAATGCCTAACAACACTAAGGACAGCCATTGAGGCTTGCCTGTGTTTAATATTAATAAAAGTCATGGTATACGAACTATGGATAGAAACCCTACGTCACCCTTATATAATCATTTTAATCAGTTCTCTGCCAAGGAAACATCCCAAAACAGGCAATGCTAACTATACAGTCATATTTCTATGTAATCCAGTTTATAACTTGTAAACTTATTCAACTAATATTTACCGAGCACTAATATGGGAATATAATTTGGGATCTAATGAGATCCTTTCTAAACTCTCTGCATTTTAGAAATTCTCAGCCTAGTAAGGGTGACAGAAAAGTAAGGGAGCAATTAGAATACAACTTGAGAAGTAACGGTAAGTACCATGAGAGCATGGAGAAAGGAACACGTTGAGAAGAGAAGATGGAGAGTCACACAAAAACTCAGCCAGGCTTCCACCTGGGCAGGGATGGAGGAAAAATGGAGGTTCTTCCAGCAGATGAAAGGGACGATGCTTGCTGGAAACAAGTAATAGACAGCCTGTGTAAGGTCTGTGAGAAAGGAGATGGCATCTCATGTTCAGGGAACTGCAAGACGTGTATGGCTGAAGCCCCTGAGGAACGGGGGGGACCAGCAGGCTTTGAAGCAGGAAAGCGAGAAAGAGTCAGACCATCAAGTCTCGCATACAATGTGGTTTGAAATAGGATGTTTTACATTGAACGAGTTTGAGTAGCAAGGTAATATAACAGATTACCTATATTAAGACATTAACCACAGTATGAGGCAGGGGAAACTGAGGCAAAGAGCCTTACAAACAACTGCTCAAGGTCAGAAAGCAAGTGAAGGATCTAAGATTCAAATATGATCAGACATGCAATTTAGAAAGATGACTAAAGAAAAAGGATTGAACAAATGAGAGAACAGAAAACAAGGAATAAAAGAACTTTACCCCGTTTAAGCCTATTGAGGATAAAGCAAAGATGCCAAATTCAAGAAGCCTAAATAAGGCAGAATCAGTTAGGAAAGAGTAGAATGTATAGGCATAGGTATAGGCACCATTAACTCAGACAGGAACTACCCAAGGCCTCATTGCTGTGGACAGAAGGTCTTGAGTTTGTTCTCTGAGGTCAGTTTGAGGTTTTCCATTTGAATGGTGATGGTGGTATGAAAAACTATTCTATTGTTCAGGAAAGAAGCTCGATTGGGAGTAAAGACAAAACATTGTTTATCTTGATCTTTACATTCAACTTTTCTTGGGAACAAAGGGGATATAGTTACATAAGTTGGCTCAGATGTTTTGTTTTGGCTTTTGTTTCATTCTTTTTTGAGAAGGGAAGGGAATGAAACAAGAAGTCGCAGTAGCTCACACAATCAAAAATCTGCATTCCACATGGCTGGTCAGCAAGCAGAGTCCATGCCAGATGCTGTTGGTATTACGGGTAAAACTAAGGATAACTCAAGACCCTTATGTGAAACACCCTTGTTCAGAGTGAAGCATGATTTACTCTAATGCAAAGACATGTGGCTTAAGGACCATGACACTGAGATCAGGAAAACTCAGTATGTTTGTTCTCCTGGAGAAGAGAGCAAAATGTCCATCATACAGCATTTGACTATCTAAGCACCTTGTTACAGAATTCTCAGTAGCATTACTTCTAGAACCACTCTCCTCCCATGGTCTTCAACCCTGTCCAGGTTTTCTTTCTCTCTCACTAGCTGCTCCTTCTCATGCTCCTTCACCAGTTCCTTCTCTGTCGTGTTTCCTTCCAACAGCGGCATCTGCCTGGGACTCTCGTCTTTCCTCTCAACCCTTCCTCCTTGGGGAGTTATCACCTGATTCCATGATTGTAGACACCATCGATACACTGTACCTCCATTCCTATCCATTTCCAGGAACTATTCATACTTCTAACTCTCTCCTGAATATATCCGTTGGGATACCCAAAAGGCATCTCAAACTTAACGTATCCAACTCACCACACATGATTCCCCTCAGTGTCTGCCAATTGGCATCTCCCCCAGTTTTGTTCATATCACCACCCACAGATGCTCAGGTAAAAAATATAAGAGCCATTCTTGATTCCTATCATCTCCTCACTGCCAGCATCCAATCTACTAGCAAATCCTGTTGAATGTAACAAACAAAAAAAGATCTTAAATTCATCCATTTCTCTACTAGTGTCTCTTGCCTAAACTACTGCAACAGTTTCTCAACTGGTATTCTTCCTCCAAATTTACTCCATCACAAGCCCTTCTCTACACCTCAACCAAAAGTATGTTTTTAATTTGAAAATTAGATCACGCTTAATATCCTCCAATGACTTGCCATTGTACTTAAAATAAAATCCGGAGTCTTCAGCCTTGTTCACAAGACTTCATGAAATGTTACCCCCATTTCTCTGACCATGTGCAATACCATTCCTCTGCCCCTTGACCACTATTATCCAGCAACTCTAAATTTATTTATATTCCTTTAGCTCATATTCATTCCCCTGCTCCCTTTGTATTTGCAGGTCTCCCTTTCTAGAAATCTCTCACCTTCACCTCTGCCTGATTCCTCATGATTCAGTAATTAAATCAAACATCATTCCCTAAGAGTGGGCTTTTCCCAACCGCCTTATCTACAGGAGCCATAGAGACACGGTCTATTGTATCATTGCATTTGAATTCCTGTCAGCACATTCACCACTTCCTAATTTTTTCATTAATTTATTAATTGATTAAATGTTTCTCTTCAACTATAATCAAACTTTTAAGACAAGAAAGTCCTTTTCTTAGGTTCACCACTTTACTTCCTCCCCTTGAAGTCTAACTGGCACACAGGACATCCTAATTAATACCTGTGGAAAGAAGGAATGAATCTAGGAATTCAGAAAGGCACAGTGGCTTTGCCTTTAGAAACTTTCTGAACAGCAGGTCACCATTTCAAGGTGAAAGCCTCATCACATCTGTTATCAGGTGAACCTGCTTTTAAGATGACAGGTTCGAGATGAGTATGAAGTTTGGGCAAAACATTTTGCATTCCTGAAACTCATCTTGCACATCTATATAATGGGAAAAAATAATCCCTGTGCCTCTTGTTTCATAAGATTGTTGTGAGATATAACGAGATGGATGTGGACGCTCTCTATAAATTCTAGGGCAAAGTAAGTCAGTAGGAGTAGTAGGGCCTGGAACCTTCTGTCTCCATCAGGCTTTGGAAAGCTCATTCTTGCCACTGATGGATTTGTTGGCCCATCACATGGATGTTGCTTAACCAGGGTGGTGGGAGTTAACAACGGGCCCTGAAGAGTTTTGCATGTGGCAACAATTCAGAGATTGTTTGCACATGCAAGGTAAAAAACACAGAGAAAACGCTTTAGTTATCATCTCTGTTACCTCCTCACAGCAGCCTGGATTGAAGACATTCAGATTGCTCCACAAGTATCAGCTCACCTTTTGCTTTCAATAGGATATATGACATGTGGACTATGACATTGGAGAAAAAGCCACAAAACTATTTTAAGGGTAGGGAGTAAAGCTCAGCACATCTGGCAAACAAATTATATATATTAATCATATATATATATATAAAATTTGATAAAATTTTATATCAACTGAAGCTTTACATAGGTATAGGAGTATATATATATATAAAATCTTTTTTCATACCAAATTAAATTTCACTGAAAGTAAATCAAACCAAATAAATGTTTCTGTGTCATACCTGAAAACGTCCATCACAGCAGTAGCTCCAACACAATATGTGTGGTCTACTAGAGACTGGGACTCCATATGGCTCTAAAAAATTATCATTCCTCTTTGTAACAGATGATGTCGGTGAATAATGTTTAGAATAAATGAAGCCCCGGCCTCTTCCTTCCCCCATGTTAGTCATAAGGCATCCCTAGAGATTCAGAACCCAGGCACTAGAACCATCAGCAATGCACCTTGAGGCTGGCCATGGCTTCCAGATGTATTACAATGGCAGCGTCAAGCAGCATCACTAGGATGCGTCAGCAAGGTTCAGGAATAGGTTATACAAGAGTGTGTGGGGTGAGACAGCCTCTAGACAGCTCTGCACGCAGCAACTGAGGCCCCCAGAAAGCAAAGTCCCATGAAAGGTCAGGGTGGGTCAGGGTGATATCAGTGGATCCCACGACCGGCTGCTGGCACCCAGAGCAAAACCCAGAGGTTTGTTCCTGCTGGATACTCATTTAGACTGCTGAGTACTCATTTAGACTGAGTACTCAAAACTAGCTGAGCAGGAACACTGGGGAGAAGATTTGTCAAATGTCATGTTGCTAAAATAAAATAGAAATATTCATGCTGCTTTGGAAGGAATCTCTGGAGAAGTTACAAGTCTTATCCTCTTCCCTTCAAATAATTTCTCAAAATGCTAGCTTGAGGCATAACTCTACATGCGTATTCATTTTACTTCTTAAAGTTGAAGGCTCTGTGAACCAAAATTTTACTAAGCAATAAAAATTCTGACTATTGGGTTAAAAATGTACTGATCCAACTAACTCAGTCTTGGGGATGGTGTTATGTTACCTAATGAACACTGAGCCAAGCAGGCATGCTGTCCATCAAAGTGGAAGAGAGACAGCAGATCTGTCTGTCAGTCTGTCTTCTCCACTAGCAGTCTCAAAAGCCAAGTCATGAATGTCACGGGAGTTCCTCCATCCTTGTTCGTAAAAGACAATGAAAGTCCTATTCCAACCTCCCTTGGGTCTGTCTATGTGGGCACTATGGGGAGCTGGGCTGCATCCTGGCTATGTGATTTAGTTGAATCTTTGCATTTCTCCCACTCTCCTTATTCCTCACTGGTTAATGGACATAATAAATAGCACCAACATCAAAGGGTATTGGTGAGTGCTAAGGAGAATTTATAAATGGAATTTAATACAGAGACTGCACATAGTAAGCCTGCAAAATTGTTGGCTATTTAATGATTTTAATTATTTAAAGAAAAGCCATTTTTAATCTCATTCTAATTCTTTAGGTATCTTTTTAACTTGGAGATACAGCTATAATGGAAGGGAGAAATGCAAACAGCTACTGGGCAAAATTTTGCTTTTAATATTATTAAAGGTTCATAGTAACAAATATTTCTACATGTTTTGATGAGAAACTCTGCTTTGGGGGAGATTTGAAAATAAGATTTCTAATAAATGCCTAAGGAATTCCAAATGATTTGAAAAGCTAAATCCATTCAGTCAGTAGAGGAAAAAAAAGATACAGATGTCTGCCAAAAAGAAAAAAAAATATGTTCCCCATATTAAGTTCTTATTGCAATATTCAATATTTGGAGAAAGCTGGACAAAACAGTGCTGTGCATTAAGGAATTATTGAAAATTTGTTATCAATGTGAGACACAACGAGAAATACATACTTGGTTTTTGTCCTCTCCCCCCAACCCTCAGTTCCTGACACTGAGCTTCTAACATCCTTAGTATTTCCTGAGTGATAGGAACATCTTTTGTTAGTCATAACAAGTTCCTTTCAAGCACTCTGAGCTTATGCTAATGAGGTGATCTTGGTGGGCCCAAAGAGCTTCAGGATGAGGGCTAGTTGCCAGGGGAAGCAACCACCTGAGTAGAGAGTTGGAATTTATAGCCCCACCCCTGGGCCTCCAGGAAGGGGAGAAGAGCCAGAGACTGAGTTCAATCATCAATGGCCAATGATTTAATCAATCAAGTTGATGGAATGAAACCTCTATAAAAATATCTTAATGATGGGGTTCAGACAGCTTCCAAGTTGGTGAACACTGTGAGGTGCTGGGAGGGCGGTGTGCCCAAGGAGGGTATAGACGCTCAGCCATGCACCCTGCCATTACTTTGTCCTTTGCATCTCTTCCATTTGGGTATCCCTAAGTTGTATCCTTTATAATAAACTAAATGTAAATGTAAGTAAAGTGTTTTCCTGGGTTTTGTGAGGGGTTCTAGGGAATTAGTGAACCTGAGGAGGGAGTCATGGGGAAGCCCCGATTTGTAGCTAGTTGGCCAGAAGTACAGGTGACAATCTGGACTTGTGCCTAGAGTCTGAATCAGGGATCAGTCTTGTGGGACTGAATCCTTAACCTGTAGGGTCTGATGAATTCCAGGAAGTTAGTTTCAGAATTGATTTGAATTGTGGGACACCCAGTTGTTGTCCAGAGAGTTGGAGAATTGGTTAGTGTGGGAAAAACACCTCTCATTTGATGTCAGAAGTGTTGTGAACAGAAAGAGACGGGACAATGAAAGGAAGAAAACGTTCCCCTGGTTTTTCACTCTGTCTCCCAAGTTCACTTAAGTCATCAGAACACTTGTTGCCAGCCATTTTACCTTTACGTACAGCCTGAATTTAGGTTCTGGCAAAACAAAAAAGAACATGGTCTTTAATGCCTGTGACCTGTGCTAGCTCCTCACCATGTAATTATATGGTAGAAATCAAGTTATTTTCATTGACTACCCTGGATTTCTAACCACATGAGTTGCTCTAAAAGATGTCCTTCTAGGCTTGGGTTTTTCCCTTTTACTTGAGTTTTTCTCAAGTTGCTCTCCTTATAGAAACCAACTTCAAGGACTGTGATGATTTATCTTGTCTCAAACACACACTCAACTTATCTCTCTCTCCCTCCTCTGGAGAGATTGATAATGAGTGAATTTAGCTTGTATATCTATTTTTGTTGTTGTTGTTAAACTAATTTTAGGATTAGAAACTCTCAAATCGTGGCTATGTGCCTACTTTCTTTATAGGAAATATGGGCCTATAATGAAAGATGTAAACAAACTCAAATTCAAATCTACTTGGGGGAATTATGTTGTAAGATTGGAAGAGAATAAAATATACCATTAAAATAGATCACTTTGGTTTTCAGTTTAGGTCCATTATTTCCTGTTTAAGAACATTTCACATTTGCTTAACACATTTCTATAAGTCAAGAGAAATAGGACTTGTGAAGCGGGGATAAAAAAGATAGAAAGAAACAGTGGCAGTGAAGGAGGGAAGGAAAAAGGGAAAAGAAGGCCAGGAAATAGAGGGGAAAGTGTACCTCAGAAGGAAAGAGGTGTCAGTGATGAAGAGGACATTGGAACGCCCTGAACCATCCAGTCTCCAAGTAAAGAACATACTTTGTTTCACTAATGTTCAAAGCAAATCCCAGGATCAAGGAGCAAGCACTTGAAATTAAAATATGGCCATACATTCAAGGAGTCATTCAATAAGGAAATGAATTCAAACAGACGTCGAATGAATGCCTTGAGTAGAAAATACTGGATGGTTCTCAGCTTTGAGATTCTAGGCGGGTCAGGAGTGTGACATCCTCATATTGACACCCTCCCTCCAAGTTCACCTGTGGGTAACGTTCAGTGTTTCCTCAGTGGACCCTGGAGACCAAGAACGGAGACACAAAACAGGAAGCATATGTCTGCTTTTCTAATTTTGTATATCCCATTTGAGGACAAAGAAAGCTATCTTCCTCTCAATAATGAGGATAGCTCTTAATAACAACAACAACAAGAGACATTCAACACTAATATGTGACCTCTTTCAGAGATTTGCTGCCTTGAGGGTGGGGGAAGCGAGTAAGGGAGGGTGGCCTGTGGCCAAGAATCAGTATCTTTACCTAGTAAGTAATTTATTCTTTATTTTAAGACCCCAAAAGGTGAATAAAGATTGCCTTTGATCTGAAATTCCTTCTAATCTTACTCTTGGGATTCTTCACTGTAATGTGCATGCACTTTAATATTCAGGAATAGAAAGGTAAGGAGAAGTATTAATATGTGAGCTGAGTGACTGAAACAATGAATGAGTGGTCTGTTGGGATGGCAAATAAGTGCATTTTCTCTTTTCTTTTTCGGCAGGCGTGGTGGTGTAAGGCCTACAATTAAGTCTCAATATTATGTGCTGCCTCAGCATCTGGGGGAAACTAGGAGGGTCTCGAATAGCCTAACTATATGTTCCCTTCCCTGCTCTGCTGCAGTGGGAAAGGTCTTAGCCAAATCACCCTCCTTGTCACAGGACCAGGCACTGTTCCTGCTCATCCTTAAGTAGTGGCTTCAGGTCTTTGTCAGCCCATGCAATTATTCAAGCAGGCCCATCACATTCTCCTGTGGGAACCAGGGGTCACCCCACCATCTTGATACTACAAAGTCTGCCTCCCACAGCCTCAGTTACTCACTCTGTTCCCCATGAGTCCCTGCATGGCCTGCAGTGTCCTCCTACCCTGGGCTTTGAGTACAGGTGACTAATAAACTGCTGTCATCGCATCTGTCCAGTGCCAGGTGTCCTGTGCTCAGCCATCCCCACAATCCTACGGCAGAGGATCTTTTCCATCACCATTGGGATGAATGGAAGGCAATTAAAACAGGCATCACCTCCTGGGTTATGCTAAGCTCTAGTGAGCTTCTTCTGAAGCCATCACAGGATGAGTTTCTGCCCACACTGAATGTCTGGAGCAGCAAGCACTAGCTGGCTCCCCACCACGCAATCACTGGGAATGTCAGGCACTCGGCTGGCATGCCGTGTTTTCATGTTGCGGGCCTGGCATCTGAAAAATGCTGGAAGGAGAAGGGCAGTGTTCTGCGGAGGAAGACCAAAGCGGAATTGCTAAGTTTTAACATTCCTTGCCCCACAGCAATCCCTCCTTCCAAGCCTCTCCCACATTTTCTCCTACCATCAAAAAAGTATCATTTATCTCACATTTCCCAACCTGTTCATGAACAAAGGGCCTCAGTGCTCGATGCTACACTGTGTGCGCTCAAATGTTGCAGGCTCTCAGTCTGCCCTGAGGGCAATTTAGGATAACGTGGATGGTTCAAGTCTCTGAATACAGGTTGATGTTCCCAACGAGGGAACAGTCCTGTCCACAGTTTCATTTTAATGTTTCAGATAACAGGAGATGTCCCAGTTAGCCAGGGCACATTTCAAAGCACAGGAGGGTTTCTGTACTTTCTAGGTGTCCTATAAATAGAATCTATTGGTAAACCTCTACTTCTAAACACTATTAATAAAGAGGATGATTGGGAACGTATGATTTGGGGGGTATCCTGTTATTTGTGACAATCTCTGGAGGGCGATAGCTCCATAAATAACTATCACACACTTCCAAGGTCTCTATCAATATAACAACATGATGCTTGTTGTTGAGCCGTTATTGTTTAGTGTAATTTTAGTCTACCATGGAAATTTTGATCAGGTCCCTTAAGAAAGTACTAGAAAACAATATTTTATGTTTAAAACAACATCTTCCCACCCCTGTAAGAAAGAATGTAGGAAGATTATAGCAATGAAATGATTACAACTATTCTCTTTCGGTGGGAGGAAGCAAGCACGGTTAAATTAAGAATATCTATACTTCTCCTAGAGTAATGGAGAGGACACAATCCAGCGTAGAATGCCCACCACACTCTGGCCTTCTTCTGGACAGACCCTGTATATCTCACCTTGTCCCCCCAGTTCAGACAGCTGAACAAATTATCACAAATCCAACTATATCAAAGCAATATTAACACAGAAGGTTTGGGATGGCATGGACATTTGAACCATAAGTTCAACACCTCATAGCAAGCACCTGAGTAGAGAATAAATGAGAGAGACTTTAATTATGACTCCTTACTTAATTCTCAGAAAACTGAAAAATTCTATTTTACAGATTAGGAGACTGAAGTTCAGGGTGAGGGTAAACACCTCATTGAGCTCTGCCCAGCTAGAAAATGGCAGGATCAAGGTGGATTACTCATCTGCTGACTCAAAACACTAGGATCTTTCCATAGCCCCACGTGTCCACACTATAAACAGTAGGATGAAGCTCTTTCCTGGCTTTCACATTCAAAAAGGATTAGATTCTTCTTTCACATAAACTAAGAAGAGCTTGAGCTGAGAATCTAACCATATTTCATAGACTCTTCGGTTTGGAGTGAGCCATGTGACATCAAATCTCGCCTGTCACTGTCCCTCTGTATCACACTGCCAAGCTGTTTCTCTGTCTGCTTGATAAACCCGGTCGGTTGAAAACATCAATTTCTTGTATCAGTCCATTGAGTCTTTGGCCCACGTGACTTTAGGAAGTTCTTTCTTAGGCTGAGCTGACATCGATCACCCATAGCTTTCACCCATTAGTTGTGGCTCTACACCTTGAGACCCAGAGATAAACGCTTAACCTTCTTTCACATTATTGTCCTTCCCTGTTTATGGACCCCTGAATCGTCTTCCTGGGTCTTCTCCTTTCTGGACCAGTGTGTCCCAATTCCTTTTCTCATTTTTCAGATAATATGGTTTCTGATTCCTCTGTTCTGGTCCCTTTTCTCTCTATTCTTCTTGATTCGCTATACCTCAAAAGTTCAGAATTCAATTAAATATGGAAAGATGATAAGGCACATTGTCTGAGACTTGCTTCAGAATAATCTGGGGCTGGGGTGGGCACGGGGGAATTTGGTAGGGGAATAGATGAAACAAGATTTACAATATAAATTGCTAAAGTTTTTAACTGACTGCTGAGAACACAGAGTTTCATAATACTATTCTCTTTATCTTTGTCTATGGTTGAAATTTTCCATTAGAAAAGTTTTTAAAAAAAGTATAGCATCCAAAAACATGCATAACACTGCATATATGATAGGATTTGTTAGAAAATGCTAAGGCATCAAATTTTGTATCATAATATTGCACACTGATGAATGAAAAATATGATTATCTTTTTTACAGCCACCTAAAGCTGTTGATTTTTTTTTCTGAAACACCAATGCTATTCCCATTCTTGATTAATGCAGTTGGCTCTTGCTGTTTTTTATTAGTTGTGGATTTAGTTCCAATTGTACAGCTTATCATTTGCCCTTGAAAATATTATAGCGGTTGATTTCACCTGTTAAGAACTAATGGACCCTAAAACTGTCAATCAACTTAGGACTATTCACAAATGTCTTCAGTACATCCTTAAATCCTAATCTGAACCATTGATGAAAAATACTGAGCAAGGTAGAGGTTAGAACCATAGAGAATGAACTTGCAAAACATTTTCTGTGTGGGGAAGATGTTCACAGTGAGCAATTCTGTCTGGAAGGATCATCGAACAGTGATAATCGGTACATTGAGGAAAACAGAGAAAGTGGGGTAATGGAACTCTCAGGGAAAAAAATTTAGACCTTATTTTTGTATCCTTCTCCACGATAAAGTTCAGAATTTGGCAGTTGTGTGATGACACTAATTTGGAATTTGAAAAACCTTAATGATGATGGAACAAAAAATGCCATTTTAGTAAACATTATTGTTCCTGAGCAGCAAGACTGATGTAAAGATAGGACATATTGAATTCAGAAGTGAGAGAAAGAGATGATTGGATGTTAATAAAGAATTTCTTTTCCTTCCAGTGTGACAAATTTCATCTACATCACACTTTATAAATAATCACCTTCAACACTTCAACAGATTGCTCCAATTTATCATGAATTTTTTAAATGCTACCTTGTATATAGATAATTAATCAGCACCAACTGTTTGATTTGTAATTGCTTAATGATTTGGAGATAAATTATATTTATCTCTGTTTTAAACATACAAATTTGCTTATTTTTTTATTTATTTTATTTTTTTGAGTAAGATTAGCCTTCAGCTAACATCTAGTGCCAATTCTCCTCCTTTTTCTGAGGAAGACTGGCCCCGAGCTAACATCTGTGCCGACCTTCCTCCATTTTATATGTGAGATGCCTGCCACAGCATGGCTTGATAAGCCATGCATAGGTCGGTGCCTGGGATCTGAACCAGCGAACCCCGGGCCACTGAAGCAGGGTGTACGAACTTAACCACTACACCACTAGGCCAGCCCCATAAACATACTAATTTATTTTTGAAGTAGGTATATTTCAATTTGTTTTAGAAATGATGACAATTTCATGACAAATAAGCTAGTAAGGCACACGACATTTACGTGTACAATTATCTTCTGGGATGCTAAGCAAAAACACATTTTTTTTTCTGCAGGTTGTCAGATCAGATCTTTAGACTAACGGAACTACCAGAAATGCATTCCTTGGAAACATCACAGAAGGCCATATGGAGATGTGACTTACTGAGAGAAAAACTATTGGATGTAGAGCTGACGAAGCCTCATGCCTCTAATTTATTATCTTACTGACTCATTCAGAGTCCTCACCTGCAACAAATTCCCTAGAATAGAATCCCCACCCCAGTCAAAGACACCTTGGTGGCAGAGGGAGGAGAGACAGAAAGTTTAATACTATTTCCTGTATGCGTGAAAGCAACAAAAACAGATATTAATGCTAATAACAACTTATTACATTGGGGGTATGACTCTTACCTGACTCCACATCAAGACAGTAGAGATGGCTGTGGAATTCATAAAGGAAGACGAGAGCAGTATTTGTGTTCTGGCTTTGTTTTTCTTAGCCATGCAACCTGGAGCAAACTGCCTAACATGTCTAAGTTAGCTTGCTCATCTGGAAACATGGAAAAAAATAATAAATGCCCTAACTACCAAAGAATGGTGATACAGAATGAAAAGGAGATAACATCCTTGCAAATACTCCTGTTAACACTAAAACAGGATAGAAACATTTTAACTACAATTATTCACACAACAGTAGCAAAAAAGGCATAAATGTAGAATGTGAGATTTTGTATGATAAAGGTTTCTACAAATGTGTATAGGATTTCTCCAATTCTTCTACTTATACAGTATGAAGATATAATAAAGCTACATGGGCAAAAAGTAAGGATTAGTTCTAGGGGTCTTTTCTGATTCAGGAAACTAGTGCTATTAAACTCCATATGCCAATGAACTGTACAGTAATAACTGTACAGAAAAGAGTGGGCTCAGCAGGCCCGAGGCTGTGATCCCCAGCAAGGTCTGCTGGCCAACTTGACAAGCTGGTATCCAGGAGCTTGGGTTTCAGGAGGGTTTCCACCATTCCCCATTAAGAAGGGCTCACTGTGCCTCAACCATTTACATAACAACGTGGTTTATGCTGAAACCTGCATCACTACAAGGAGTCTGTCATTTTAGTACTGTCCAGGCAAAGGGTGCCTATGTGACCAGTCCTCACTAAAAACCCTGGGCGCTGGTCCAACAAGCTTCCCTGGTAGATGGCACTTCACATGTGTTGTCACAGCTTGTTGCAGGAGGAAGTAAGCCCACCCTGTGTGACTCCACAGGGAGAAGACTCTTGCAAGTTTGTGCCTGGCTTCCTCTGGACTCCCCCCATGTGCCTTATCCTGCAGACCTGGTTCTGCATTCTTCACTGTAAGAAGCCACAGCCATGAGCACAACTGTACACTGAGTCCTATGAATCCTGCTAGAGAACCATTGAACCTGCGGTGGTCTTGGAGACCGTCCCCAATACAATAACTTTACAAATGTGTGTGGAAGTGGAAATTTTCAGAAATAGATGGCCAGAAACTTGAGTAGTAAGATTGCCTTAGTCAACCTGAAGCAATAACAAGTCTGTCTCTAGACTCTGGCCAGAAAAGAAAGTGTGAGAGGCATTAAGGACGAAGTGAAAGTTGTGCTGGTCAGCAATGCAGCAGTCACGTCAGAAACACCTTCTCAGGTCGGCCTGATGGCTGCCTGGCGTGGCTCTCAATAATAGCTGGAGAATATCAGCCTGGACTCACACCAGTCAGATATAGAGGAGATTTCTCCAAGACAAGGTGAGGAAACTTGGTTTTATTGGGAACTTTCGGTTAAAAAGAAGATACTAAGAAATGCCAAGTTGCTTTTTTATTTTTAAATAAATAATTATATGTGTATGTGTGTTTCCATCTATATAATTTAAATAATTCCTTCATTAACCTAACCCGATTCTTTGTTGATAATATTAGTTAACATGAATTCAGAACCTCTATGTACAATAAAAGCCACTTTGTAAGTCTCATGTAATCCTCACAATAACTCTATGAGGTAGGTACCATTATCATCCTCACTTTATAGACGAGAAAACTAAATATATTAATATCTGAATTACGATGGGCTTTCAAAACTTAATTTCTAATATTTAATGATCTTAGTGGACCTGATAAAATGAAAAAATACAAAAGCAATAGAAAGTGAAGGAAGAATGGCACAGATGTTAGCTCAGGGTTACTCTCCCTTAGCAAAAAAAAAATAAAAGAACAAAATTTCCATTTTCCCTCTAGCACAGAATTTTTCTCTACTAGAATTAAAATATTCTTTACCTCATCAAACACGTAATTCAATCTTGCCAACTGCTCCTATTCAAAATATGTTTTCCATATTATTCTTAGATATGTTTATTCCAACGGTCACCAACTGGGGATGATTTTGTCATCCTCCCCACCCCAGGGACACTTGGCAATGTCTGCAGACATTTTTGGTTGTCATAACCTGGGGTAGAGGGTTTTACTGGCATCTAGTGGGTGGAGGCCAGGGATGCTAAACATCCTAGAACGAATGCATAGGACAGTCCCACAATGAAGAATTATCCAGTCCGAAATGTCAACTGTGCCAAAGTTGATAAACCCTAGTTTATATAGAAAGTAAATCCCACATCCACATCATTTGATTGATGTATTCCTTGATAGAATTATGGAGGGACACTGAGAAATACTGGAGTCTTAGAGACTTCCAGATCACTAAACAGGGTAAGGCAAATCGAGCCATGAAACCTGATGAAATGGGACCAAGATAAACTGCTGTTCCTGGCATGGGAGAAGACAGCTGTCTGACATCTGTCAGGTCACTCAACTTCTCAGGATACAGGGGCCTCTTGGTCAAGTGAGAGACGACTGCCTCATGCCTCACTTCCTTCCCACTCTAACACAAGAGCGTCATCGAGTCAAATTCAGGTCAAACAAGGTTCATTCTGGAGCAAAGAGATTAACGTTGAATACACCTTTTAAAACATCATGAATACAAATAAAATTACAAAGATCCAACAAATACAGAAAAGGAAAAAAGGAAAAATGGGTAAGAAAAACAAAGTGAAGAGGAAGTTAAGGTTGGAAAGACAAGAAGCCAGGAGTGATGGGAGTGAGGCCTGTGAGCACGATGGCAGTGGGCCACATCATTTGTCCCTGGGGTTTTCAATCATGCCCGAGAAGAGGACCCAGAACCTTCTAAAGGCAGTAGCTGGAAAAGCAGTAACTGCCCTGTCCCCACAACTTTCAATCAAAGTAATCCACAGGTACAAAGGACACACTGCCCTCTCCCCATGAAATGGCTACTAAGTATTACACAACATGTATTTATAGGTAAATCCACTGAATTAATTTAACACCATTTCTAGAATATAAGAAAAGGAATAGTGGAATCTCAAATGCCATAGATACACTGAGGCATTACCCACTTTCTAGTAGTCACAACTCACCAGGTGGAGAAAGGGATCCCCAACTGGGCCCCCTGCCATGTTATCAGAAAGATCTTTCTAAAATGCACATTCCATCACATCACACACATGCCTCCCCATTCCACAACATAAACCTTGAATTCCTAGTGGTAGACAGAATAAAGATGCCCACATCCTAATCCTTGGAACCTGTGAATATATCATGTTATCTGGAAAGGGGGCTATTTAGGTTACAGATGGAATTAAGGTTGCTAATTGGTTGACCTTGAGGTGGGAGATTATCCTTGATTTTCCAGTGAGTCCTATGTAATCACAAGCATTCGTATAAATGAAAGAAGAAGGAAGGAGGATCAGAGTCAGAGGAGATGAGATGGAGAAAGCAGAGGTCAGAGTGATGCAATTGCAACCTTTGAAGACAGAAGGGAGCCATGAGCCAGGGAAACTGGAATCAGCAAGGAAATGGATTGTCCCCTAGAGCCTGCAGGAGGAATGCGGCCCTGCCAGCACCTTGATTTTAGCCCAGTGGGACCCATTTGGAACTTCTGACATCCAGAACAATAAGATAATAAATTTACATTGTTTTAAGCCACTAACTACAGGGCAATTTGTTATAGCAGCAACAGGAAACTCATCCACTCCTTGTTTTAGTTTTCCATTGCTTTCTAACAAGTTGCGACAAACTTAGAGGCTTAAAGCAATACCCCTTTATTATCTCACCGTTCTCATGAGATATGGTTTACCATATAAGAAACCTAATCATGGGCGTGAATCCCATAATATCCACCTGCCCTGCCCAAGCTTGAGGAGAGATGATTAATAGGGCATGTCCACCAGGGGGCAGGATCCTGGGGACCATGCGAGAATTCTGCCTGCCATACTCCTGGGCTGGGAAACCCAGGGGCTTTGCTAGCTTGCCCCTGCCAACTTAACTTTAACCAAACCCCCCAACGTAAGCAAGTTAGTGACTTGTATGCACTTTCCTAAATATGCTCCTTGTTACACAGAACACATGTCACCTCTGGCATGCCCCCATCTCTCCAGTGACCGTCCCCAAATTATTCCCCCAGCTCCCTCTTACCCGTCTCAAAGGGTGCTCAAACTTCACTTCCTTTACATGGTGACAGCACTGAACACAGAACAAGGGGCGCATGGAATTAATTACTATGCACCTCAATGCATGTGATCCATAGTTTTACTAAAAACATGTGTATAAAGATTTTGTCTGTGCCAAATGTGTTTTCCTAGTTGCATACTCCAATTCTGAATGAAAGTACATTGTAACGAATACCTAGCAATGTAATAATTTTCAGTGGACTATAAAACAGTAGCTAATATAGAATTCTGAAAGAAACTAATAGTGACAAGGGGAAAGCAAAAGACCTTCATTTTCATAATGTAAACTCAAATCTAGATTTGCCTGCCTGATAAATAATCAACGTAGACACATCCTGAATGAATTATGGAGAGAAAGCGACCATGTGGGAGTTAACAATGAGCCAGCGAATAAGGAAAGATGAGAACATAATTACTTCCATTCCTTTTATATGGCGGATTGAGCCGATTCAAATTCAACACTATTTATCAATTATTTTTAACAATCACCAGTGATGGAATTTTTTCCCCTTTATTTTCTAACTCAAGAACTCTTGCTTAGGGTAAAATTTTGAGGAAATCACAAATGGAACAGACTCCTTGATGATAGGCTAGTGCACACCTGGGGTACTTTTCTGTAGAATGAGGAACAGCCTTATTCATTCTTGCAGGTTTCAGCTGGAAGAAGCCTATCAGTACAAAACGGATACGCTTTAATAAATAGCTCTCTTTGTGCCAACGCACCACACATTGCTTCAATTATAGTTCCACTCCAGCACTGGGGGAGGGAGGCATCAGTCCTCACAGCCAGGCCCCAGCCTCAGGAAATGTGATGACAGAACAGGAAGAAGGCACCCCCTTGGCCAGCCACATAAACTCTGCCAGTCTGGGGCAGCAGGCCCAGCAAGACAACGCACAAATCCTTCCATTCTAATAATAACACCAAAGTAGAGGAAGGGACAAGGAAACACTTGCAGTTGTGTGCTAAATTCCTCCCGCCTCCAACACTTTTCAAGTCCCCTCCTTTTAATGAGAAGCATTTACACATCATCCCACAGTCTCTTTTTCCTTCCATCTACTGTCTGGAATGCCTTCTGCTCTGGTAAGGACTTCCAATGCTTCACGTGACAAAATGTTCCTGCCCACAAAATGCTTGCATTTCAGGATGCAAATCACCTAACTCCACCAGGCAGTGTTGGATTCTGCAAACCATCCTGGAGAGGGTCCCAAGCATCAGTCACTGGGCTGAGAACCAGCCAAGAACGCAGCCTCAGAGACTCAGCTTGACAGGCCAAAAATGCCTAGAGCTCTTCCTTCCCAAAGAAGCATGGGGTTAACAAGGAACTCCTTATTTAGTCTCTCAACACGTGAACATCCAAATTAAACACGTCGCTTAACTCAAACCATAGTTGCCCTGTTAAAGCCATAAGTCATGAGACTCGAAACCAGCCAGCCTTAGTTCTCACAGCCAAACTTAAATATCAGCCTGCAAGTTTCCACAACAGCTGTTTCCGGATGCCTGATCCATCTCTCTGCCAAACTGTCGGCCATGGGCGGGCAGTGGCGCCCTCTGAAGCTTGGAGGGTTGATCTTAGGAGCACAGGGGAAGAACACACTCCCAGGCAGGTCTCAGACATGGAGGTGGCACTCCTACAATGAATCTTGACCCAGATGCTCTGCTGGGGGTGCAAAGGCAGTAGAAGAAATACTGTCCAAAAATATGAATGCTTCCAGGAAAACTGAGAGAGAAGTACAAGCTTTGAGGCAAATCTTCCACAGAGCTGCACTAAATGATATTTATCTCTTTGTATAAATTTCCAAGAATGAAGAATTTGTTCTACCATCCTGACCAAATACAGATGCTAAATTAAGATGATACAATCCGATCTGTAATATTACAATAAAAAGAAATTACAAATAGTTTTCTTATGAGTCTGTATTTGATAACGCATCTACGTGTTCCATCGAGGTAGCTTACCCTCCCTTGCCTGATTGTTCCAACAAAAAGTCAAATCTTCAAATGTTTTCAATGCTTAAAGAGCTGATTTAAAAAATATGTATTATATAAAATGGTTTTTTTCTACCATTTGATTGATGGTTCTATTTTCCATACAATCTGGTACCCACCTCCTCCTTCTCTCTATCTCCCAGTCCCATATATTAATGCGGTTCAGCAATCTTTCTTTGCTGTGTGATTTTGAATTCTCACATACTGTTTTGGGCAATAGAGCAGACATTTAAGGTCCTCTCCTCAGCTCACTGCCATGGAAGTATCCCTTCAAGGGGTGGCCCCAAAACACATGGTCTTATTACAGTCTGCTTCCTGGTCATAGCTGATTGGACAAGGGATGGACAGCTAACCCACTCCAGTCCAAATAAGATACTCCTTAGTCATCTGTTTTCATCCAACCATTTATTCATATGTTCATATTCCATCTTCTCCTCACTCTTACACACAAACAATCGAGACAGAAAAAAAGTAAACTGATCTCTGCCAATACCTGACATAAAGCCAGTCAGCAGAGAAAGAAACAAACCCTGATGAGAGTCTCCTGTGGTATGTCCAGCCTGGCTCCTCCTACACTCTGGCATTCATGCTGACTCTGGATCAATTAATCTTTGAACCCGTTCCCCTTTTTAGTCGCAGTCAAAACCATCACGACCAATTGCATCTTACTGCTTTTGTTCTCCATGCATCCTATGTAAGAAAGAGAGCACACCCGCTGGAGTGGCCAGCAATGCAGAAGACCAGGAACTAATGGGCCAGCTGACCCATTTTCCTGTTTCCTCATCTACCTCCATCTCATACAAAGACATAGGTGAATACGCGCACATGCACAAACACACATACACACACACACGTGCATAAAATGAATCAGGACATTCATTTTTATATTAACTTAGACATCAGCAGGATATGAAAAATACCATCTGTATCAACACTTGCTAAGGTTCATTAAATATCTGCTAAGTGGTTTTAGAGTCAGCCAAACTATCAAATACTATTTTTAGGCATCACACAATCCACTAAATATTATTCAATCCAAATAGACTAGACACTCAAGTTCTTTCATATGTATGTAATTCTTACAGCCAAGTATTTCTTTGTACACTGTAATTATTTTTAGACGAATATAACTAGTTTTCCCTAAATAAATTTTTTTTCCCAAAGTTAACCAAGAACTTTTATGTAGTTGGAAGATGGAATTGAGAAAAATAGTGCATGATTTGCTGGGCATAGGAAAGATGCTCGTCTTCCTTTCAGACGCCTGTGTCTTTTTTTTTTTTTCCTTTTTATTAAGATTATGATAGTTTAAAACCTTGTGAAATTTCAGTTGTACATTATTGTTAGTCATGTTGTAGGTGCACCCCTTCACCCTTTATGCCCTCCCCCTACACCTCCTTTCCCCTGGTAACCACCAATCAGTTCTCTTTGTCTAAATGTTAACTTTCACCTATGAGTGGAGTCCGTCTTTCTCTACCTGGCTTATTTCACTTAACATAATACCCTCTAGGTCCATCCATGTTGTTGTGGATGGGACAATTTTATCCTTTTTTATGGCTGAGTAGTATTCCATTGTCCAATCATCAGTTGATGGGCACTTAGGTTGCTTCCACATCTTGGCTACTGTAAATAATGCTGCGATGAACATAGGGGTGCATGTCCCCAAATAAAATTTTAATAATAATTTAAATATCAAAGATTTTATAATCTCATCCATTGTAAAGATTTCTAATTTATATACCTTTAAAAATTCTATACTTTTGAAAGAAATTATATCCATTTTCTAAAGTTGTGTTACTTTAATACGGAAATTGGCAAACCACAGCCAGCAAGCCAATCTGCCCCAGGACCTATTATTACAAAGGAAGTGTATTGGAACACAGCCATCTCCATTCATTTGCATGTTGTTGTGGCTGGTTTTGCACCATAGTGGCAGAAGTGATGAGTTCCACCAGAGATCACATGGCCTGCAAAGCTTCAAAATGTACTCTCTGGTTCCTTACAGAGAAAGGTTGCCAATCCTTACTCCAGTCAAATACAGCAAATCACTAGGAAAATCCTCTTTCTTCAAACCCTAATTTAAAAAATTAAAATGGCACCTACTCAACCAAACTCAACAAAAAAAGATAGGGTCTTAAAATCTCTCTTCAAAACCATTGACGGATGACGAGATTAAGCAAGCGATATAAGATAAATTTAAAAGAAACACATGACATATATGTTGTGTTATAAAATAGAATTTAAAATGCTTCCAAAAACTGGAAAAATCAGAAAATACATTTATAGAATACTTTATTCATCAAGGACCCTATAGGAAATATTTGAAACCACCACGTAAGATAATTTGTGGAAGGCTTAATAAAATAATTAGAAACAAAGATGTGGGTGGGATGGAGGGAAACACAGCAGTCCCCAGTGGCTACCAGGGGGTCCAGATGGAGAACGGGAGAAGACTGGGACCATAAAGAGAGAGCCAGGCAGTATACAGCTCTGTAATCTGAGTCTTTGTATGGAGTTGACCTTTGGTCAAGGGCTACAGCCAATCTGAGGCGACCCAATGGGGGCAAACAAAGGCTTTGCTCTCTAAAAAATATTTTTAAATTAAATGACTTTTTGTCAGAAGGAGAATCCTGGCTGCAGTAATATTTTAACTAACTGTTTAAGCTTTCTAGAGACGAGTGTTGTAGTGTGGACAAAACATCTTTAATATGACTCTGCTGGTATTTCCCAAAATGTTTTGCTGACACACTCTTATCAGAAGACTTGGCATTAACTCCCTATCAATGTACCTTTCTTCATTTATACACACACATACAACTGTGCACGTAGATATGTATATTTTCATTACAATGCACATACTTTAAAAAAGAATGACTAAGATAACATGAAAGATATTTTAGAATAAATATTATTTTATGCTCTAATTGAACAAAAGTTTCCTTTTTTAATCTTGGTTTAATAATTTATGATATAGTGATACAGTGTTTTAAAACTGTTTAAGACAGTCTGTTTTTATATTCCACTTATTTTGACTTTTAGTTTAAAACTGTTATAACCAAAATAGACACCTCAAACAGACATGTAAATCCAGCTGTATTATTGACTATTCTTACTAAATTTTGATCTACTATTTCTTCAAACCTATGTTCCAATTAGACGATTTGTTTGCTGAAATTTGCCTAGTACATTTCCATTCTCACCGACATCAAAATCTTGTGTTTGAGGGGCCAGCCCAGACGCATAGTGTCTAAGTTTGCACACTCCACTTCGGCAGCCTGGGGTTCACAGGTTCAGATCCTGGGTGTGGACCTAACATGGCTCGTCAAGCTGTGCTGTAGCAGCGCCCCACACAAATACAGAGGAAGACTGGCATAGATGTTAGCTCAGTGACAATCTTCTTGAGTTTTTTTTGAAAAGCAGATTCTATCTCAATCATTCTTGAAATTAAAAGATTATATTTTTTCCAAAAGTACCTACTATTTACCATGCTCTTAAAAATCAGAGAAAATTCAGCAAATTTGGATCACTTCTCTCTTAAAAAAGGTTAGATAGATAGACACACACACATTCATTTATGTGTGTATATACATATATACACATCCAGATATTAAGTTTGATGACTCTTTAATATGTTAGATTAATATGACAATTTTTAAAATATGTTGCCACTAGATACCTAGAGAACCTCTCTAGAGAACACAAAGGAATTATCCCCCTCCACTTCATCATAAGCATTCCAAAACTCCTACCATACCAAATAAAATAATGCAAAAATCCACCTTACTGGCACTTGTGAACCAAAATCCTTCCCCATTTGTCCACGATTCCTTGGGGATACCCCAGAAACAGACTCTGACGTGTCAGCAGCTTGATATATTGAGAAAGCGAGGGCACCAGCATCAACTTGCATTAATATTAGTAATCTTACACAGCTAACTTTTATAAAAAATCATAGAACCATAGTATTTCTAGTATTTCATAGTATTTCTTCCTACTATTTTTGAAATCATTGCTTTTGACTCTAGACTCACTGCCATCAGACTGACCTCCAGGTTTCGTTAAAAATGAAGACTCTTGTTCAGTGCGGTCAGAATCTACAGGAGGGGGAGTCACAGAACACAGGGCTTAAATAAGTACACTGTGTGCTCCAGAGATGGCCCCCAGTAGGTCCTGTCCACAGGCCCTGCTGCAGTGTGACCTGCAAATCCCCATCCAGAACTGGAGCCTGGTGCCCTACTTCCAATCCCGGCAGACCTGTGACTGCTTTGACCAACAGAATATGAGAGAAATACCCCTGTCCCTGCCAGTCCCTAGTGCAGCCCTAACGGGCCGGGCAGCTTAGCTTCCTGCCTCTTCAAGCCAGCTGCCACAAGAGAAGTACGACTATCCTGAGACCACCACCAGAGGCCCCAGAGGACAAAATGACAAGCGGAGGGGGAGAGGGGTTAGATGGCAAGAGAAGAGAGAGAGAGAGGGAGACAGGGAGGGAGGGAGGGAGATCCCAAGAGCAATGATATGCAGACATATGAGAGCATAAGCCAGCCTGAGTGTGGAAACTACAGCCCCAGCTGTCTCATCTGATGCCATGAGGGTCATAATTCAACTCCCCAGCCAAGGCTTTTCGGAATTCCCAATCCACAGAATTGTGCGCAAAATAAAACATTTGTTTTAAACCACTAAGTTTTGCAGTAGTCTGTTAGGCAGCTATTGATAACCAAAACAAGCAGTAATTATTTTACTACAGGTCTAGACATCTAGTAGGGACAGGTTCCCTGCTCCTCACAGGTGCACCTGCGTCAAGCCCGCGCCCCTGGCTCAGGCTGCAGCCCAGGAACAGGCTGGCTTGCAGCACCCATCTCACCAGCCCGCCCCGCTCCCTCCACCCAGCTAGGCACGACCATAACTGGAGCAGAGGCAACAGTGGTGTCTGGAAGATGCCAAACATTACAATAATGGTTTTTTAAACGTATGCAAATGTTTAAGCCCCCTGTCCCCTTACCAAGTGCCTATTGTCCCAAGTTTACAAATGAACTCTGTGAATCCCTGGGCCCATTTACAACCCTGATATTGCATTATATCAGATAATTCCAAACAAAGTAGTTACCAGTATATACTCGATTTATAAAGTTCACAATTATAACAATAAAATAATAGACATTCACTCAGAGCTTACGATATGCCAGGCTGCATTCACACAGCGTGATCTTCATAAACTCATTTCCTCATGATAAAAACCTGAAGAAAGGCATTATGATTATTCCCCAGGGGAAACTGAGACACAGTGAGTTTAAGCAACTTGTCCAAGCCTGCACACACAGTAAGCCGAGGCAGCGGGCACCCAGAGAGTATTTTCCAAAACTCTCTTCTTTACTGCCTCTAGTTATTAATACAGAAGATGTAGATAGATTGCCAGAAGCTAAACTTTGCTGGATTTATAGGAAGATTAACTACTCTAGGATTCATGGTAAGTTTAAACATTCAGTTTTCATGGTGTTTTATTAAACAAAAACTAACATGGAAAATAATATTTGTTTGAAATTCAAATGTAATAGAAAATGTAATCAACTGTCTGTATCCTATGGCTTGTTCCAAAGGCAAAGCAACTGCTGTTGACGTAGACCAGCGGTTCTCAACCAGGAGTGATTTTGCTCCTCCCGGGAACACATGGAAACATCTGAGGACATCTTTGGTTGTCATAACTGGGGTTGGGGGGGCACCACTGGCATCTAGTAGGTAGAAGTCAAGGATATTGCTAAAAATCCTACAATGCACAGACAGCCTCCCCGCAGCAAAGAATTACCCGGCTCAAAATATCAAGAGTGCCGAGGCTGAGAAACCCTGGTGTGGAAGGTGATGAGGGGTGTGCGCTGCCTGCTCTGACCCTTAGGGTTCATGATCGTCTCCTCTTCCTGCTCTGAGCTCCTCTAGTGCTGTCTGATGTCACACACTGGCAATTAATCAGAGTGCCTGGAAGAGCACTGCCACCATCGCTGTTCATTTTTCAGGAGCATAAATCCTATCTTGTCAACTAGAACATAAGGTTCTAGTGAGTTCTGAGGTCCCTTCCTTTCCTGGCAGAATGCAGTGCAAATAGTCAGCACCTGATATCTACTTGTCAGTATAATTTACCTTAGAATTTCTATTTCTTGAAAACTTGAAATGAAATGAAAGACTCAAAGCAATCCAGGTAATCATATCCTTCTGAGAAAATGTCTTCATTAAACGTCTTTTACTTCTTAAGGGTTTACAAAGCCACCCTTTCCACCTCCCCCTCCAGACACATATGGAAAACAAACTTTCTCTAATATTAAATTGCAAGAGAAAGGTACCACAGGAGAAACACAAACTTGAGTTTTTGAACGCACAGTTGTCAACATTCCAGCTATTTTATACTCCCTGTATGGCCAATGGGTAATTGCTGCTTTTCCTGCAATAATAATAAATCTAATGCATGTCATTAAGTGCTACACTGCTCTTGATCTCAGTTTGTCACAGTATGCATTTCTATAATTTTTCTTTCAAGTCTACCTCTCTTATACTATTTGCTCATCTAATTTCTTTATTCACTTTTCTTTCTCCTCCTCCTCCAAAATTTGGGTTTATTTAGACCAATCATTGATCTACCATAGGCCTTGTTTATCCCTACTACACCTAGTATTTGGAGTTGAGAAACTGTTAACCCAAATTAGTCCTTGACGGTCAGGTGTATGTGGAGGTGATATTGGTATTTTTTTTGTAAAAATCAATCAATCAGTCAAAAGATTAATGCTGTTGGCATTTATGTTAGCTCTATATTAACCGTGTTAGCACTATACTTTTCTCTAAAGAGAAAAATGAAAAGCAATCGGCTCCTTTATTTGCAATATCACAATTACAGTTTATATATTTCAACTTCTCTGTCTTATCACCTGCTAGTACCTCTACCAACAGAGGTATAAGGGGTTTGAAAACACGTTGGCATTTAATTAACCATATAACTGAAGGGAGTGGTGAGACAAGAAAGTAAATGGGGACAGAAGTTCAGATCACACACAGCAGTGGATAATCCCCAAATCTTGTCTATTTGTCTTTGAAATATGGCCAGAAGGTACTTGGGCTTCCCGCCACACATGTGAAATGCAGGGGCCCCTTGCACATAGTAATCACTCACAGCCCAGCTCCACTGTAGCTGCTCAGGTTTGAGAGTTGGAAGTGTCATGACTGGAGGTGCTATGCCTGGGGTATATGCCTCAGCTGGTGCAACCTGCATCACTCTGGGGCGTCACACACACTCATGAAATATTCTCCAATGACATCAGCAAAGTTGCCCAAAACCAGGGTAGTGAATCCTTGTCTTGGGCTCAAATGAAGTCATAGTTCTGCCAGATACCACAAGATGGACAATGAAACTCAACTCCTTCCATTCTCCCCTGGATTCCTCCTGCTGTTCCTTGCACAAGGATTGATGTTACACCTTGTTCACGTCAATATGCATTGGTGCAAACCCCCCTACTTGGAATATCCAAATACTCAGTACTATCCAGATACTCTGACAAAAGCTCTTCATAGATCCACCAACCAGCCTACCTGCTCAATCTCTCAGAACTCCAAACCCACACCTGTCATCTGCTTTGTCCAAGGACCCTGGACTCCTTAAACACTTCACTCACAGAGCAAACAACTCACTCCTCCCTCACATTGAGACGTCTCAGTGCACAGGTGGCTTCCTAATGAGTCCACAATCTAGCCCCATTCCCAGACCTACCTGGTTCCACAATTCATTCATTCATTCATCCAATTACTCACTCATTCATTATCTCTCTCGATTTTTCACTTGCTCCATTTTCCTCCTCCTTCCCGCTCCTCCTTCTCTACCCCAACCAAGATTTTAAAGTGCCATTTCAAATACCCACTGGACAGCCAGGTGGATGCCATCACTCAAGATCTCTAGGGTTAATGCAGAATTTCTTGTCTTCCATCCCATAAACCCACCCAAATATGCAGAACCCCCACTCTCCCTGCACTCGCCAGCACTCTGTGATCAGATGCACTATTTTACAGCCCATGCTTGGGTCCATTCCCACAAAGAATGACTGACACCAGTGCTCTCATTTCCCAGGGTTCACATTTAAAGCAGGGATCCCCACGATCCCAAATCCTTATTCAGTAGGCATTAAAAGGATTTGGGGATTTCCATCTTTAACAGTCTATTCAAGTGAAGCTGATGATCTAACAGATTCTAGAACTACTATGTTAAAAAGTCAGTAAGCCTCTTGATCTAACAACCATTTGTAACACTCATTCTACTGGAAAAGGCAGTACATAAAAATAAAGTTCCCTTTGTGAGTTGGGAATTTCTGGTCTGTAAACTCCATCCACTTTTCAGAATTAAGTGAACAAAGAGAGAGATGAGGGACCAAAAAATTCACAGTGAGTGTTTAGATCGTAGGCTTGGAAGAATTTTATGATGGTTCAGATGGTCCATGGAAGTTACAAGGGGGAGGGCAGGTGATGGGGAAGAAGGAGGAGGCATCGCTGTCTCCTCACCCTGCCCTTCAATGTTTATGGTAGTGAGTTAAGAGTCTGAGTGCTGCAGGCAGGCAGTCTGAGATCCAAGCTGGAGTCTGCCGAGGTTAGAGATGTGTGATACTGACAAGTTTGCCCAATATGCAAAGTCAGGATAAAGATGGTGCCTATCAAATAGGAGCCTGGATGAGATTCAATGCATACTGAGCTCTTAGCATAGAGATGGATATGTATAATAATGTCTCAATATTGGCTAAGATCACCATTATATCAGTAAGATTCCAAGAAATGCAACCCCTCTTTATTTTGTTAAATACCTTCAGAGAATTACACTGCACACATCTGGAAGACCTGGCTGGAAATCTCTGTACTCGTCCAAATATCACTCAGTGCTTCCTTTGATTCTAGATAGAACAAGCAGAAAATATAGCTTCTATTTGCCAAATAACAACTCTGACCAACCAGAGGAGCAAAGAGATGATTACTTGTCGTCTAAAGGGTATTTTAACGTGATGAATGATAATTAAGGATTTAAAATCTCAAATGTTACCATGTTAATTTAAAAAGGAGTGTGTAATTGGGGCAAGGAAATAAAGAACTGAATCCCACATGAGGAAAGGAATAGAGTCTAAAAACATCAGTTATTTTAGAAGGTCAGGAAAAAGGTCATCAGTGTATAAAATGTGTAATTAATATACTATCTATACACCCATTTATAGGCTTATCATGTTTTAGAGGTTGACCAATGAATCTTCAAATACATTGGCTATATTTAAACAGCTGTGACAAAATGAAATTTGTCAAAAATTGGTAAACTACTTTTCTTTTTAAAACAGCTAAATGTGAGATATTCATAGGAGCTCTCAGCATCAGACTGCATGTATATGCTGTGACATACTCTGTAACTGCGAAATAGACATTTTCCATGAAAACAGAGAAGTCTCTGTGTTCTATTTGAAAAATTGTACTTTCCACAAAAGTATTTCTTAACAATTAACGTTATCTTTACTGGCAGAATTCACTCCCATTCTGAATGCTGTGGAAAAAACCAACAATTTGGAAGCTGAAATTTGACTTATGACCTTATAAAAGAGTAAAAAAATAATTAACAGAAATTTATAGGAAGATAACAGTGCTACAGTACGACATTCAATGATTTCACTATCAATTCACTTATCGCGTACATGTCATGTACACTAAAATGTTTTGTTCAAATTGAGTCACCCTTTTCTCCTCTTTTCCAATTTACTTCAAGCATATACTATCTTTTCAAGTTTACTCCTCCTGGTTCACGCATCTTCTTTCTTGTATAAACCCATCCTGTATCCTTGACCACTAGCAATAAGATTAAGATTTTATTTACTTGCTTCAATCATGCTTCAAGTGATAAGGGCCACTTGAATTATTTCTTTGGGAAAAATCATCTATTATTAGAACTATGCTTTTATTAATACATATAAGGCTAATAAAAAACCCAACATTGCAAAATCTCTATTTACCAAGGTAAATAAATTAATAATTCTTTTCTGAGCCAGTGAATACATTTACGTTTATGGTCATGTGTAATTCCATTTTATACTCAGTTGCCAACTCTGACCAAGCACATCATAATGCTTTATAATGGCCCAATTTTTTTTTTAATTTTACATTTTATAACTTTTATGCTCAAGGTTAATGTGGCTACTTGTTTTTCTCTAATTACAAAAGAAGACCTGCACTTTAGAAAGTCTTGGACCAAATATAAATGTAAAACATCATAGTCCTTATGATTCTTTTCATTTCACGATTAGCTTATAAAATAATACCTTCTGTAATACTTTATAATTTTTAAATTTCAGGATTAGTATGGACAGTAACAATGTTGAACAGGGAAAGGAGATAAGGGGAGCGAAAGACCGAGCATTTTCTATGTGTAAGACATTATGCTCCAAACTGTGTGGGCTCAAAAATACATAAAAGTCCTCTCTTGTCCTCAGGGAGCTTTAGCTGAGTTTAGCAGAAGCTTCAGAATTGCCCTCTGGAAGACAACACAACCAAAGTGATGCCTGACGGAGAAAGAAAAATGATGTGGTTAAAATCCAGAGAAGACAACTAGCTTCACCAAAGGCTCCACTATGAGAAAATGAAAGGCTTGGGGAAAGGATGAAAGACAAGATGACATGGTGCTACCTTAGAAAATCCAGTAACGGCTGGATGTTGAAAAGTGACAAATCCAACTTTGAAAAAAGACAGGCTTTTTCCTAAATTCTATGCCATCAGCTAAAATATTCCACAAAGGAGGTAAATACACTTGCCGGGAACATGAAAACACACACGTGTGCACGCACACACATACCCCATATGCACAGAATTAACGAATATAAAGTTATGAACTTAGGTGACCAAAATATCATCTCTTCATTGAAAACTACATTGATGGTGTTACAGGTTGAATCACGTCCCCTCAAAAAGATGTGAAGTCCTATCCCCAGTACCTCGGAATGCAATCTGATTTGAAAATAAGGCCTTTACAGAGGTAACCAAGTTAAAAGGTGGTCATTAAGGTGGGCCCTAATCCAATATTCCTGGTGTCCTTATGAAAAGGGGAAATCTGGATACTGAGATGGATTAGCACAGAGGGAAGACCATGTGAAGACACACACGGAGAAGATGGCCATGTGACCACAGTGGGGCATCCACAAGCCCAGGAACACCCAGGATGGCTGGAGGCAAGGAAGGACCCTCCACTAGCACCCCAGTGAGAGCACGCTGCGGCCCACAGCTAGACTTCAGACTTCTGGCCTCCAGACCTGGGAGACGAGAAATTTCTGTTGCTTTAAACCACTCCACTTTTGTTACTCTGTTACAGTAACCCTAGGAAACTAATACAGATGGTTAGAATAAAAGCATCTCAATCCAATTTTTTAAAAGTTTTTGAACAGTTATTTCCTAAATAAACAAGAACGTATAAATAATAAACAATATTGACATAGTTTAATTGCCTAGTACTGTACTGATTCTATATTTTTTTAAGAATATTAAATAGGAGGTCTGTTCTCTGTCTGGCACAGAATTCTGAACAAGGGGTTTAAGGAAAGTATCAGTAATTAAGGTTCTTTGTCAAGACTATGATAGTAGTTGACATTTTTGCAGCTGTAAATATACAGAGTGATATCTGTAGTAAAGAAGGATGGTGATATTCAAACACTTTAAACTGGTCCTATTGTATGATTTTCAAGTAATTATCATAATATTTTAGTAATGAACCTCAACAGCCTTCCACTCTGGCCACTGTTGAATGGAGGCTGTTAGCCTAAGTAAATACTTCTCTGGTGGAGCTGTGAGGAGCCTGGGACCACTCCAGTCAGTCATTTGGACAGGCTTGATAAATCAAGCCCACAGTCCACCACCATTAAAGGCATGAGCGAGTTAGATTTGCTGCACCCTCAATATT